>NW_006408559.1:505755-631813 GCF_000296735.1 Chrysochloris asiatica
TGTCACTTCTAGCCTGGACAAGTCTGCCACACACCCGCTAGCTCCCATGTCGGACACATTGTGAGTGGAGAGACTTCATTACCATGAAGGCCCCCATGCAGTGTGACTACTCACTGAGAGGGACTGAGATTCAACAGAATCTCTTATGTAGCCATTAGCTGGTCATTAACAAGAATTTGCACTTCTGGCCTCCAAAGCTGACTGACCATAGTGTTGGTGGTAATTGACCTAGTTAGTCAATCTCTTTAACTGTATAATTTTTTTAATGGAAAGATTGCTCTCCATCAGCCAGCATTTTCAGTTTGAAAAGAAGCATCCAGGATTCAAGGAGTCACCTCTTGGGTTAGGAATCTCAAAAGGGTGTAGCTGAGATGGTAGGATTTTATGGCTGGGAGATTTTGGAGAGCCTTCACTTTATAGACTAAGTATGGGAAGCGCGAAAGGCTCTACAGTTTTCTTAAGGGACAGCACAGAAACCAGGCCACAAGGGCTGACCATTCACTTTTAAGTTGGCTTGGTCGACTTCCTCATCTCAGGAAGTCCAGAAAAAGATGTGAAAAAGAATGAGGTTTTGCTGGTAGGCATGTGGGTCCACTGAACTTTAAAGGGGCCAGGGAGCTGCCTGGAGCCATGGGAGGATAGGAGTGGAATTCTGCAGAGAAGGTCTCCAAGCGGGGCTCCCACTTACTTCTGACACAACCTGTAGTAGCTAAGGGTGCTCCGGGATGTTTGGGGAGGCTGAGACATAGTATTGTTTGTTTTCATTTTTGTTTTTGAATGGCTCCTAAGTGTCAGGGCTAAGTGTGGCGTTTAGCTGTGTCTGTGGTGTCGGAAGCCCAGCAGAGCTCGGGCATCCTGATCAGCAGGCAGCGCTGTGCCCTTGTGCGCTATCAGAAATGACAGCTATTAGAGGTAATGTGCTCACTCCAGAATTATGGGCACTTCCTCAGCGGGCCAGGGAGAGCTTCTGGATCGTGGATGATCTCTCACTTCATCGGTACAATCCAGCAGCTTGGGGAGCACTTCACTGTCTACCTGCCCGTCTGACGGGGCTGTAACCACCACAGGTTCACTTTCTAAGAGCCTACCTTTCTGTCCCTAGATCTGTTTTCTCTTCATCTCCAGTTTCTTTTTCTTAAAGTCTACATTATTGATGACAAAGGCCACACCAAGGACACCAGTCTAGGAGTGCAGTCCTTGTGTGATTGAAGGCGCCCAGGGTGAGGAAGGCCCAGCAGAACCCACCTTATAGCAAGGGTCTTCACCTGGTTTTCAGCAGCAACAACTGTTTTCCGCCAAGATATTACCATTTGTGTGGTCTCCTCTCTGTTAGTGGATGGCATGTTTCTTGCCTTGGTCTCTGATCCCTTGGGACATATAAGCAAGCAAGCAAGGAAGCTGATAAGCTCTTCGTTAGGGCAGCCGTGGATCTCTCCAAGAAAACCAGCAAGGATGGGTCCATCCCTCCCTGCCTCTTTCCCCACCCATCTACACCAGTGTTTTCCAGACTGGGCTGTGTCCCTAGCAGGGTCCTTAGGTAACTCAAATCCTGGTGTAGGGTTGCATCGTAGCACCTCTCTGTTTTTCTTCAATTAAATAGACTAGATGGGAAGATTGAAAGGACCCTCTGTACAACAGAACGGCACACTGCCCGGTCCTGCGCTGTCCTCCCAAGTCTTGCCATGTTGAGCCCATTGTGGCAGCCACTGTATCAATCCATCTTATTCAGGGGCTTCCTCTTTTTTTGCTGACTCCTTCATTTACCTCTGCCAGGGATTGGTCCCTCCTGATAACGTGTCCACAGTACCTGAGACGCATGTCTCACCTTCCTTGCTTCTAAGAAACATTCTGGCTGTACTCTTCTAAGTTAGATTTATTTCTTCTTCAGAGACACTCCATACTATATTATATATTCTTGGCCAGTACTATATAATTCACAGATATCAGTTCTTCTTCCGTCTTTCTTATTTGTTTTCAGCTCTTGGCGTGTGTATGAGATGATTGAAAGCACCATGGTTTGGGTCAGGTGCACCTTCATCCTTAAAGTGGAATACCTTTGCTTTTCAACAATTTTCAGATGGCTTTGGCAGCAGATTTGCCCAATGCAACCTGGTGGTTGCTTCCATGAGCATTGATTGTGGATCCAACTAAAGTAAAATCCTTGACAAATTAAATCATTTCTCCATTCATCATGCTGTTGCTTATTGATCCAGTTGTGAAGATTTGGTTTCTTATATGTTGAGGTATAATCCGTACTGAAGACTACAATCTTGGATTCTAATCAGTAGGGGTTTCTAGTCCTCTTCACTTTCAGCAGGTAAGTTGTGTCATCTGCATATTTCAGGTTGTTAATGAGTTTTCCTCCAATCCTGGTGCCACTTTCTTCTTCATATACTCAGATTATTCACATAGCACACAGACTGAATAAGTAGTTGTATACACCCAAATGTAAATGTGGGGGAGGTGTCACAGTGAAAAACAGAAAGTGTGTACTGCACTGGTCTGCACCATTCCTCCTCACAGAGTAGCTTGCCTCAGCAGATCTCCACCCACACACTCTCTAAGGTTCAAATATGCCGCTTAATGGCTTTGTAATTTGGAACTGTTTGATCTTCATCTGTAAAATATCTATTCACCAACAGTTTCGGGCTCACAGTAAATTGTCATTTTCCTCCTCTGTTCTCTCCTGAGTTTAACTCTTTGGTCTATGTAGGGTAACTGGGCTAGACGACCAGGCACAAACAGCCACTCCTGAATACGCTTCAGTTGACAGGTTTCACTCCTTGAGTTTACTGAGCAGGGCTCATGGTCCCCAAAGATTCCAAGAGCCAAGAGGAGACTCTCTGCAGCTTCCCCATCCTCTGGAGACCTCAGAGTGCCAAGAAAGTGACAACAGACTTGAATGGAACATACTCAACCAGTGAGACCCAGAAATGCTTTGTCCCCACCAGTGAAAATGGCTTCTGTGTTCCTAGCCTTATCCCAGTTCTGTCCCCAGTTCACAGCAGCTGCCATGGGCTCTTCCACGCAAACAGATGCTGAGGGTCAGGAACAAATGGAACTTTTTTTCCCATTTTATTCTTGTTTCTGCATCAACACTTTATGTATAGTTATGTGGCAAAATAGTTCAAAACATTGTTCATTTTTCTCTTTGACAATTCTGTTTTCGCTTATTTTGCAGATATGGAATGAAAAGTGATTTTGTGAAAATCATGGACTCTCTTCCATTCTGCCATAGCCCCCATCTCTCCCTTTGGGGTTAATGTCAGGCTCGTCAGTTCTGTGAATTTATTGTTGTCTTTTAAAAAACTACGTTCCATTCCTCTTCTGCAGCCTGGCACCCTCAGCAGTCCTGCTGTTCTTCCTACCCATGTGACTTGGGGTAGGTCCTTGAGCAGTCCCAACTTTGCAAGCACGAGATAGCTGCCAAGGCTGCCAGCTCTAACTGCTCCCAGGCCGCACAGCCTGCCTTCCTGGTATGGCACGCCCACCCAGCCGTGCCTGTGATACTGTGTAGGCCTTGAGGCTCAGAGAGAAACCTCTGTTCTTGATCTTCTGAAACCCAAAGTACAGGCTCTTCCGCTTCCTAGGAGCTTTATGGTCTTGAATCTGTGCTATGACAGAAACACAAGCAGCCACCCCAAGTCCTCCAAGAGCATTGGACCATCTGGCCATCAGTGGTGGGTCCCTTCCACCCAGAGACTCCCCAGCAGGTGGTGGCAGTAGCCTGGTTACCCTGCTTCTGTGCCTCCTCATGTCTGATCTTGTATGTTTCCTTCCTGGACCTTCACTTGAGGCTCTTTGTGAATAAGGGTCCTGGTGTGGCACTGTGGATTAATGTGCTAGACTGCAAGGTCAGTTTGAGCTGCAGGGTTCAAGCTCACCAGTTGCTCCTTGTAAACCCTATGCAGGGTCTTGACTCAATGGCACTTAACAACAACTACTGTACCGGGGTGACCACCCTAGGTATGTTCCAAAGGGTTTTCCAGACTGACTTTTCAGAAGCAGATCACAGAACTGTCTTCCAAGGTATCTCTGGGTGGGTTTGAACTTGTCAGTCTTTTGGATCGTTGTTAAGCACTTCACCCTTGGCACCACCTAGGGCTTCCTCCCTGCCTTACTGCAAGGGACCAGCAGTGATTGAGGTTCGTGGGCGCTAAATGTATCCCTCCCCTTATACTGACCATGTTCTTTTCCTTAATATCAAGCCTAGTCATTTGGCCTGATAATTTATAACTGCAGTATAAATTTCTTTGAAATATTTACAAGTCTTATTCAGACATCAGAACTCAACATATCTCATTGCCTGTAACAGGTAACTGCTGTTAATGATGAATATTTGTGAATGAGTTATTCTGTAAGCAGTGTAAGTTGGTTGTTGTTGTTGTTATGTGCCGTGGAGTCGGTTCCGACTTATAGCGACCCTGTACAGGGTTTCCAAGGCTGTAAATCTTTATGGGAGCAGAAAGCTTCATCTTTCTCCCACAGAACAGCTGGTAGTTGCGATCAGCTGACCCTGAAGTTAGCAGCCCGATTCGTAACCACTACACTACCAGAGCTCCTTGTAAGTTGATTATAAGCTCCTATTTGAGACCAAATTGTCCTTGGGTACAAAGAAACATACAGGGCAGAATCTCTGTCCTCATGGCTAGTCAATGTAGTTGTGGAATCACAGGTGGCAGAGGTTTGGACCATGGGTGATTACTGAGAATGGTGGTGGTCGTAGTGATGGTAGTGATGGTGATGATGATGGTGGTGGTGGTGATGGTAGTGGTGATGGCTAAAATGCATGAACCTTTCCTTATACCTGCTGGGCTCTGTGGAGGTATTTCATATACACCACCTGCCTTAGTTCACACAGCAGCCATCTGAAATAGATACTATTAGTGCACCTTTCTTACCAGCTTTGGTGGGTCTGTAACTTGGCCAAGGTCACAACACAAGTGAGCGGCCAAGGTAGGATGCTGAGTCTGCGTCTGACTCCAGACTCCAAACCCTTCAACAGTATTCTAGCTTTGGTCTTTTGAATGAAAAACATGATGCTACTATGATCCAAAATAAAGCCAGGAGACACAGAGGGCGGAGAAATGCTTTAGAGAAGAAATTAACACCGAGTTAACACTTCCGAATTTGATGTGGAAGTCAAACAGCAGCTGAAATGTCTGGGAGGTGGTTCTAATGGCTCCCAGAGGCAGAGTGGCTGGGATATGCTTCAGTGTGTGACTCAAGGGAGGAGAGAGTCATGGAGGTAGGTGATGGGTCATGGTCGCGCAGCAAGGAGATGGCAGCTAGGGCTTTCACATACTCCCCAGAGGCTGCAGCTGAGAGCCCCTCTCCATGGTGGCTGCTGTGATGGGCTTGGTTTTCCCACTTGGGGAGAGCTGTGGCCATCCTCCACAGCTCCCACTCCCTCTACCTGAGCCTCTGATGTGAAGGGATCCAGATCACATGCCTGCCTTGCTGCCAGTGTCAAGGGCCTGTCCTTGATGGAGAGCAGACCTGGTGGCCCCTTTTCATCACATACACTCCTTTTCTCTGACACAGGCATCGAATGCCCCCGAGGAGCCCGGAACCTCCCAGGCTTGGTGCAGGAGGGAGAGCCCTTCAGTGAGGAAGCTACGCTCTTCACCAAGGAGCTGGTACTGCAGCGCGAGGTAGGACCATGCCCTTCTGGTTGCTTCTTGTCTCGGGGGAAGGCAAGAGCTTGGGGCCCACGGGGTCAGAGGCCAGTCTGTTGTGCTTCATGGCCAAGATCCATTCTGATATCTGCCCACGTCTCATTCCCTTGAGCCCTGCCTCATCGTCCAGCCACCTCCAAAGTGCTCCTCCCCCTTAGTGGCCTGAATATGTGCCAGGATCCTAATGCAGGGAGCTTACAGCTTTGCAGGCCTCCTCCTTGGCGAATGAGCCAGAGCTGCCTGCTCCAGCTGGATTTAGAAGCTTGACTAACCCTGTCAGGGGCCAATTTTCTTTGAACATTTATTTGTATCTTTGAGTAATTGCATTTTCTGTAGCGGGTTTTCTGACTTAATTTAATTGTATTTCTGTTTCTGCCTGTTGGGCTGACTCTTGAAGGCAAGTTAGGCTCTCAGCTGCTCCGGTGCCCTTCTACCTGCTCGTTTTTCTCAAGCATCATCCCCAAATCCATGTCCTCTCCAGGAGTGGGCTAGCCATACAGTCTGCTGGGAGGGAGGGGGGCACAAACAGGAACCGTGTTGGAAGGGGCAGTGCTCAGACGTAGAGCTTGGGTCAGCTTCTGTCCTCATCCTTCTGTAGTTTAGTCCATAGGATTCCTCCATAGTATGCTTGGAGCTCCAGGATTATGGACTTCCTAGAGCTTGTCTGTTCCAAGAGTCTGTCTACAGCCATCGCACCCTAAGCGTGCCCAGTCTTGTCTGTTTCATAGAGCTGTATGGATCTTTGAGATCAGATGTATGGACTTGTCTGAGTGGTATCTGATGATACAAGTACCTGCGCATAATCGTCAGCATCTCTTGCCTTGATTTGATCACCAGCAAACTTGTTGGGTGTGAGAGATGCAGGAGTAACTGGCCCACGATGCTTGTGTTTGGCGGCCCTGGCCTCCGCAGAACCAGTGCTTTCCATTCCTGACTAAGCAGAGTCTTCCTGCTGCTGGCCTCCACGTCTCTGGGATTTCCCTAGCACTTGCCTTCTCGTTTTGTGAAAGCAAGTGGTGTGGCAAAACAGCAAATTCTCACTTCAAGAAACGTTGAGTTTCAGTTCCCAAGCATCACTTGCATATTGCATAGCCTTTGTCTGCCAACAAATGTACAGTTAGTTGATCCTATTGTCACCATCCTCTGTCTATTTTATTTTTGTTAAGATGCGTTTGTGTTTGTGAAATCCTATATTGGTATGCAACTTGCCCGAATCCCCAAATCCCCCATTTATATACACAATGTAGCTTGAAGTTGTAATAATGAAAAATAGCCCCCAGCTAGAGAGACATTTCAGGACTCAAACCTCCAGTATCCCCATGTGGTGGTTGTAATTTTGGAAGTAATATGGGGTTGGGACAAATGTTGAGGACTTCCCCAGAGTTCCCCTCTGACCGTGCGGACCTTTGGAGATGGCAGGTTGAGTCCATTCCAGTCTAGGATTTAAAGACTTTACAGCTTTGGGAGCACCGGCCATCACTAGATTGCCTACAGCACTGGCTGCCAATGCTCTTGTCCCTCCCAGCTTTGCCTCCCACTTCTCCATGGCCATCCGCCTGTGTTTTGCATCTCCTGCACAACCTTTTCTCTTTCTGCTTTAGCTCTTTGTTTCCCAGCCACTTTTCTTCTGCTTATGTTTCTGGCCCACTGGTGATTTCCAGAAGCCCAATAGGGCAAAGAATACTGACCACTGAGAGGCCTGGGTGGCCCTTTCCTCTCTCGGCTGTGGTGACCTTACCTCTGTCCGTATATTTGTTGATATTTGACTTCAGAAAAAGATCAATTTTTGCCCCTCACTTTTGATGCCTCGGACACATGAGTGAGTTTACAGAACCTTAACTGCAATCCGAAGTTGATATTTAACTTTCTTGTTTGTAGTGGCCAGTCTGTCCTAGCTCTCTATCGGGGTGGAGAACCTTTCTGCTTTTTTGTTAGTTGATTAAATGATTATTTGGGCTGACTGTTTGTCTTTGTCCAGCAGACAGGAGAATGTGCCCTAAACTAAGGATGAGTTGGGGTGTTGACTGAAGGAACCAGTTGTAACTAATTCACTTTTGTTTTGCTATAGGTTTATTGGTTTATGTTTCCCTCTGTGTTACTTTCATATTTTTATTCTCTTGTCTTATGGAATGTTTCTCTTTGCCCCGCACACGTGTACACACATGCACACTCCGCCTCTCAAGGGGATCCCAAAGGGGAGAAGGTCTAATGTATTATCATCAAATTAGATGCAGAGTTCCTACCCATCCTGAAGGGGAAGCATGATGTGATTGCCCTAATGTGGGTCCACTGCCTCTCACTCCTTGTATGATCACCTTGGGGGTGACCTCTGCTAAACTGTGTGTCCCCTGTGGTACAAGCCACAGTCAGTGATGGCCACAGTCAGTGCGGACCACACTGGAGCCTGGTGTTGGCACCTTCTGTCTGTTCTCTTGACAACCAGATTTAGCTCAGATGGCCGGGTATTCTGAGGATGTGACTTGACCCTGCCCACCATCTTTCTGAAAGTTTTATTGATAAGATTTTATTGTTGGCCAGGAATTCTCTCCCAGCTGCATGCTTTTTTCTGTTACTCTCAATGGGTATTATAATAGGGGAAGGGAGATTCACACAGATTTCTCACAGGGACACTGGGGCTGGGTTGGACTCCTGCACATGATCCATAGACTGACTTGAGAAGAATCTAGAGCAGGGTGGGGACTGTGTCGGAACCCTGCCAGGAGGAGGACAGAAAGCTGCCAGGCAGGGTGCCTGCGCTGAGAGGGGACGCCATGTTTATTCAGTGCGTTGGCTTGACTTGGACTAGTCAGGGCAGAAATTCCTGCCTCTGTCTTTCCTCCGTCTCAAGCGAAGAGAGAATTACGTCCCTGTCCATTTCCTTATGTGGAGTCTGCACAGTGTCAGATAAGTCTGTTCTCAACATGTTCAACCGCAAGGTGGAGGGTGGGAATGGCCCCCATTTTCTCGGGACCCTAACCCTGCCTGCCGTCAGTTTGTTTACAGTACCACTCGGCAGCAAAAGCTGCTGCGGTTTCTGACCATCTCAGGATCCGTCTTCCTGAGTGTGTCTGCTGCCACCTTTCACTGCATTTTGTATTTTCTTCCATATTTCTACATGGTGCTGCTTCTCAGCCTTTGTTCTGTCTCCTGAATTCGTAGTCTGGGTACTGCTAGCTCCAGGGCAAGAAGAGGCTGTGACCTTGAAGCCCAAAGCAGCCCAGGGTCTTAGCATTTACTTATACTCAAAGTAGATCCCATATGTTCAACATTTCTTCCCAGCCTGACTCCATTGGTGCAAAGCAGGGGTGGGCAAAATCTGGCCCACCACCTGTTTTTATAAATAAAGTGTTATTGAAACAGCCACACCAATTCTTGAATGTCTTTCTCTATGGCTGATTTCACACTACAATAGCAGAGTCGAATAATTGCCACAGAAACTTAAGGCCCACAAAGCCATAAATATTCACTATCTGTCCTTTACCAAAAAGTATGCTGTTTAGATCTATGCTGAACTGAGTTTAAGTCCGAAGATAATAGGTGTGGTCTTGTTGTAATCCTGGAAATGAGAACAGGCTCTCATGTCCCCTGTCATTGAGGCCACACCATGTAGAACCATCGGGTCTGCTGCTTTAGCTGTGATGGGGAGTGGTGAATATCATGTGACACCTCCGCGTGCCCCCAACATACAGCTGCCTCTGTCAGGTAATTCTCTGCCTTGCTGCCCAGGACGGGGAGATCTGGGGTCATTTTTCAGATGGGCGACTGTACCCATGGCTAGCACTCCAGCTCTCATGTGGTCCTGGGAAAGCGCTTCTCTCCAGCCTTGGAATGCCTGGTTCATACTTGGATCCAACATGCCAAGCCACCCCTCTTTGTGGGGCCATTCTTTGGAATAAAACAGAGCCACTTGGGATCTCGTCACACATCTTGCTGAAGGCCAGCTAGGCCAAGCTCACTGCTGAGCGCTGTGATAGCTGCTCTGTTGGAAACCCTGAACCTTCAGCATGGGGTCTGTAGGCTCAATGCCTCCACAGTTCCAGACTGTAGGAAGGGCGGGGTGGGGGCTTGGTGATTGTTCCCAAGGTCTTTCTTGATGACCCTATGTCCTCTCAGAGAATTCAGAAGTCACCCTTTGTTGTGCCCTGACCTAAATCTCTTTTCTCTTGCTGACATCTGAGGGCAGCCAGCCGCCTGGGGAGCTCACTGTGGGAGATCCTGGCAAGGCCACAGTCTTGGATCCCCTCTGGCTCCCACCAACCCTGCTTTGTAAAAACACTCAGAAAAGCGCACTACAAGCAACTGTGCTGTTTGAAGAAAATGTGTTTTATGTTTCAGGGGAATGTGGACCCCGTGGTGACTGTTGGTGTGTGTTTGCATGGAGCAGGGAACCAAGTCTTGGAATAAATGATAGTGCCCGTCTCCTTCAGGATAGCTCCACATAGGCGGCTGCCTGCTGGACAAAGATACTGTCAAGCAAGCAGGTGAAAGTGGTTCTGAGTCTGTACTCCTCCAGCCCTGGTCTTCTCCCCACATTTGCCCACAAGTACTGCGGTATGTGGCTGCTCAGCCCTTGCTTGACCCATATGGCAAGCAGGGGATCCTTCAAGCCCCAGGGAGACCCGAGAGGACACAGGACACTGTTGCAGAGATAAGCAGAGAGCCTCTCCCATGGTAGCCCTCACTGATCTGCTTCTAAGGACCTGCTGGAAAAGCAAGCAGGCTGTCTGGCAATTGGTTTCATTTGTTTGCACAAAGGCACCTTATTCTGGATAATCTCAGTCACTGCCCAGGAAGGAGGGAATAACACATCAGGGCCGGCCAGCTTCTTAAACAGTCTTCCTGTCCCTGGAGGCATTAAAGGCCATTTGGAGTGAGGCTTCTCCCACCTCCCCACACTCTCCTGGCAGTTCATCACCCATCACCGGCCTCAGAGTTTAGGCAGCTTGGTTTGGGACTGTTTCCTTTAGGGGGGAGTTCAGAGAAGAACTCGTCTTAATGATCCACCTACATTTGTACAGTGGTTTGTAGTTTAAAATGCTTTCATACACAAAATTCCATTTTTGGCTCACAGCAGACCTGTAAGAAAAATAGGATCCATTTCCAGAACCTGTAGCATGGTGACCCACCCACTTCTCTTCACAGAACCACTTGTAAGATAGACGCTGGAACTCTGGTATCTGCATTCCAAATCAGGGGCACTTTCTCCCCAAATGTAGTATTTTTGCTACTAGGTCATCATTGTTTTAGTCTTGTTTTATCCTTTCTTGGTCCTAGAATATCTGAAGGTCCACCGTTGACTGGGCAGTAGTTCGTCTTCCATTAAGAGTCACTGGTTTTGATTCTGCGTGTCCACAGACTACAGGGTACCGAGAGGACTCTGCTCCTGTCTCAAGTTTTCTGTCTTTTGATGGCCCAACCCCTCCTTCATCTGCTGCTTCACTTTCGTGCAGCTCAGCTCTACCAGCTGCTCCTCAGAAACCCTATACAGGGTCGCTGTAAGTCGGAACCAGCTTTACGGCACTTAACAATAACAACAACAGCAGCCTTTTGTGTAGTGATGGCTGGCTAACTTCTCTTGCTTCCTTTCAAGCTGATCACATGCACCCATATTTCTGTTTCTGATCTTTATTAACAGACAGAGCTAACTGTACTGTCTAGAACTGTGTACCTTTCCTTGCCTTTGGAATACAGTTTCCTCTCGTTGGTGTACATGCCTTCCTGACGACCTCTGCAATCTCTCGTCTCCTCACTCCTCTTTAATCATGGGTTCTTCATCAGAACTGGCCTGGTAGCACTGGCAGTCCCACAAGTTTGTCAGCTGCCTAGTCTTTCTCATCTGTTAGGTCAACTTGTCTCTCCAGCCATCCCTAGCCTTGTTTGGCCTCTTTCGTTAAGGTAAGATGTGTCCATTCAGATACACTTTCTTTTCCAGGAAGCTTTCCCTTGTTCTCCCTTCCACTGACCCCACAGCATCCTGTGTGTACATCCATGCCCTCACCAACTGTACCCAAAGGATCGATCTGTGCACTGGTCTTTCCCCCCTCAAGGGTTATAGGCTTCTCAAGACAGAACCAGGGGGTTTCATTTTGTGTTCCCTGTGCCTAGTAAGAGATACTCAACAGATACTTATTAAGCCCACTAATTGACTTCTGTGAGGTTTCAAGAGATTGGGAAGCAGACCTATCTTTCATTAACCTTTTAAGGTTCTTTGGGGAAGCTCTTGAAGCTAAGCATTTATGGTGGCGAGCAAAGGGCTTTGGAGCATTGAGCTGCTGATCCAGGTCCTACTCGTTGAAAAAACCAAGAACCAAGACCTGACTGTGTACTTACTAGGTGACTCTCGCTTCCTTGGGTTCTTCCAACCTGTCCAACCAAGATCCTTGCAAGCAACGAGATAGGATATACAAGTGTTCTTATTGTTTGTAACTACAGTGCTCATGTACAAAACAAGCGCTCGTGTTCCTTCACCCGATGCCCCAGTCAGTGTAGGCTGCTTGTCTCCATCCCCTCATGGTTGTTTCCCGTATCCTCTACTTTGTTGTCTCAGGTAGTTAAATGAGGTGAAAAGCTTATTTTACAGTTCAGGGCAACAAATTCCTATTTGGAGATGGGTTATAAGCCCCATGTGAATACCAGTCTGCTACCTACCCACTGGAGTCCTGGTGTGGCGCTGTGGATGAATACGCTAGACTGCAGTCAGTTTGACCCACAAGGTCGGTGGTTCAAGCTCACCAGCTGCTCCTTGGAAACCCTATACAGGATAGGTATGGGTTGGAACCAACTCGATGGCACTTAACAACAACAAACCTAACCACTAACTGCCACTACATTTCTAGGGTTCCTGGTCTTTTCCTTCCTGGTGCCTAAAGACCCAAAAAGAGAAGCTTCAAATTCTCTCTCAGTAGATCAAAGTGAGGACCAGGGGAATACTATCTTGTAGTACCCCCTCCTTCTTGTCCCTTCCTCTGGATGCTGAATCTCCCTTCTCAGCTTCTGAAGTCCTAAGGTAGCTTGGTCTCCACTCATCAGTGACTTTCCCCAACCAAGCATGCTTAGGAGCATGTGGTGATGGGTACCAACAGCCTGCTGGCTCCAGTGGGATTCCTCCCCTAAATCTGCCACCTCAGCTAGGCTCGTATCTATTTCCCTAGTCTTGTGCTTGTAACTTTCATAGCCAATCAAGCATAGAATTGCATCCATTCTTCTCAAATAGCTACCTACCAGACCTAATTTTTCATTGGCTTGGCTGAGTGTTACTTTGATAGGCCTCACTGCCCTCCAGAGACCAGTGCCCAACAAATCCAGGCTGGCTTTTGGAGCTGGGGTAGAGCAAGACATGGTTTGGGAGCCTCGCAGATTTTACCTCCTTGGGACATGTGAGAAGGCCTCACGGATGCTAATTCTACCTCAGGGAAGAACATCCTTCTTAGCAGAAACATCTAAATCCTTCTCCTGAAGTTTACTATTGTAAACTCTTCCTTGAGAAGCCTTCAGGTTTTCTCTGCTGGTTCAATTTGTTTTTCTGACAATTTGTTGTCTGTTTTTGTTTAAAGGAAATGAGAGTTGTGCTCCTTGGTCACAATTTGAGTTTCTTCCCCCCAAGTAGAAGCCTGGGCAAACACTGTCCCTGGCATATACTGTTCCTCTGGGCCAGCTTTAGTTCTGACCCAGATCCATACCAGTGTACAGGTGTGAGAGGCTCAGCCCTGTTTTTCTCTTGCATCTTTCCACGAGGCTGGGCCACAGCTCTAACTTTGAAGCTCATCTAACTTGAGGCCTCATGGTGAGGACAGTGGGCAGTGACTACATTTACTGCTCCACTGTACTCAAGCACAAGGTCAGGGAGATCCTTCAGACAGCCCTGCTGAGCAGCCTCTCCGCCCCTGGCATGTGGTACTGCCTGCCTCTCAGGCATGAAGTGACAGCTTTTATAAGCCATCCTTGCAGAAGACAGCTATTGCCAGGCTGCTCAGCTTCCTGATCTGTTATCCTGGCCTGTGACCCAAGCCAAATGGAGAAATGCTATCAGGAGGAAGAAACTGCTGGGCTCTCAGAAGTGAGGCTTGTGCTAGGAGAGCTGGGTGCCATTTATATTCATTTAGCTCTCTCAGATGCCCCTGGTAAGAGCAGTTCCTGGTTTCTCTTACCTCTTTAATCATCCTGAATAGTGCCTACTTTCTGAGCTTTGGTGAGAGTTTTCTAAAAGGAATGGAAGCTAGTATTGATAATATAAGTAACAAAGAACTAAAGAAAATCAGCTCAGAATGTTGGTCTTCCAGGTGAACTAATTTATTATGAAGCCTGCCCACTTCCTTCAGGAAGCGAAATTGGGAAATGTTCTCTCTTTCATTAATGCCTTCTTACATGCAGATTGTATATTCTTTCCAAACTGAAAATGACCTCATACAGATCCACCCAATATCTGTTTCCAGAAGAGCCTCCCAAACAGGACCCCAACACACTGGCCAACACCTGTGTTGACTTGAGTGTGGGTTCAGGTGCTGGCATGTTTGGGGTATCTTTGAACCTCATTCCTCCCTGTTGTGTCTGCCCTAACTACTCCCAGCCACGCCCATTGTCTGAATGTTAATCATTTCCCCTTGGAATTACATAATTGAACTGATTCCTTTTTAGAACATAGAACATGGGCAGAGAGTAAGCAGATTGTAGATTGCACTTGACTTCCAGGTAATGCTAACATCCTCCTGGTGCCTCACATGTGACTCCTCCAAGGACACAGGAATAACAGTACTGGTCGATGAGCTGACCTCAACCTTGCCCTCTTTTGCCATTAACACGCTCCCTCCCTGTGTCTGTTGCTGAGGACTTCTGTTCCAAACCGGCTGAATTCATGAACTTGTACTTGCCACTCCACCCGGGACCGTTTCTGGTCAGCTGAACTTCAATAGATTTTGAAAATGAAAGTGACCAATAGTCTATTGTGAATTGCTGCGGTGTGTGAAATAAGATTATGAGCAAGCTTGAGAATTAGCAACATAGACACCCTAACCTCACCTGGATTGCAGAGCACGTGTCACATATTAACCAAGAATAAGCTCATTCTTAGACCCCTTTCCAGAATGGTTTAGGTTATCTTTGCCACTTAACAAAAACTCAGTAACATGTGGCGAATCAACCTGAGTTCTCATTCCAGCTTCACCATTTACTTGGTTAACCTTGGACATGTTCTTTAGCCTCTAAACCCAGGGCAAGCTGATGCATAATAGAATTTAGTGTGAATGGTCCCCCAGGGTTATGAAATGCAGCAGTCCTGCCAAACATCAACTGCCTCACCTGTTTCAAGAGTGCTTTCTCTGTAGGACTGTGTATGTGTGTGTTCGTGTGTCTATAGACACACATATGCAGTCATCTATTATCCGCCATACATTCTGTAAAGTAGAACTGCATGGTATTTGGATGTTGGTGCAAATACACTATTACACACAGGCTCGTTGTTAAGTGTTGTCGGATTGGTTCCGAGTCATAATGACCCTTTACAGAGTTTCTAAGAAGTGGCTGCTGGTGAGTTTGTGTCTCCAGATTCAAAGCACGTTGAGTTCATTCATTAGTCTTTTAGGTGAATTTGTACCTAAGTCAGAACAGTTGGGTACATTCATATCTAACAGTTTGTCAAATGGTTGTCTTAGTATACAGTATACCTTTCCTTGCATAAAAAATGAAACACTTCTAGCTCCACTCAGTCATCTTTAACATAATAATACAGTGATAATAATGTTTTGATACATGTTGTGAAGTAACTCCTTTGTTATCACAAGCCAGTGTTATGTACCTTGAGGTTTCAATATAATCGACTTGACAGGGTTAGATGTATCTGTGGTCAGACCTTGCTGGTACGGATGTTATGCAGCATGTGGCTGTGTGTATGTATTCATGTAAATTACCCAACACAAAACCTGGGCAGTATTGAACACTCAGTAAACAACTTGCATCATCATTTTTATTATTAATGAAAACTCAGAATTTAGCTACACTCTAGGATTAGAACTTCAGTGGGGATAAAAACACTCTCCTGGAGTAGGGAGGTGGGAAAAATATAGGAATGTGTGTGTTGTATGCCGCATTCCTCATGGACTTCATGCAGAACAGTACTAGGACCCCCTACCTACGAGGCTCTGCTATGTGCCCGCCCACCCCCACTCTTGCCCCTCACCACTACTCTGGTTTGGGTTTCAGAGGCTACTACTAGCAAGGGAATGAATGTGGCACTTGAATTACAGCCTGTCTGCCCACTCAGTCTAAGTTCTCAAATGGACATTAGTTTAAGTCCCATCAAGGTTCTGCGTGTCTCTACCAAGTAAGTTAAAAGATAGGATGCTGCTGCCTCTGGTCCTGCATGACTCAACATGGGAGAAACTCCTTCCTAGACAGCATCGTGTTCCATGGAAAAGCAAAGGTCTGGAGGGGTAGTGCCCAAGATCCCGAGTCTGTGCAGGGAGCTCCCCTAGGTGTGACTCTGGGCTGATGAGACCTACCATGGCCAACAGGGGAAGGCAGGACCCATAGGAGCCCCACAGACACCTAAGACCTAAGGGCTGAGTATCTCCACTGCTGTTACCTCTTCAGTTGAATAACTGTACAACCATGGCCCAGGGCTTTGATAGCAGTGCTGCAACCTTATGTGAGACAATACAACAAATAACCCATTACCACTGATTGGATATGGATTTGGGGCCTGGCCACCTGCCATTTTGTAATTTTAGAATCGGGTCACTTTCAGACTTGGAAGATGCCTTATAGAAGGGTACTGGTGTTTGCTCAATGCCCATTTCTTATTGTCATCCCGCTTCACGGCTTTTCTCCCCACCTCCTGAGTGTAGAGCCAGTCTCTTGGTCTGCCCGGCAGAGACGGCCCAAGCCCATCCGTCATAAGCTTACAGGGCTGCAGACGTGGCCATTTCTAAATGCCCAGGGTGCACTTAACCACTTCCTCCTTCTAATCTCAGCACTTCTACTCTAAACACATCAGCAGCTTTGTAACTTGCGTTTTATTTTGCCCTTCGTTTTTGGCCCTTCAGGTATTTGTGGGAGGAAGGTAGGCAAGCTGTGTTGTCCCTGGTTCCTGAATTACACAATTGTACCGAGTCATTGTCTCGGGGGCTCATTTGTACAGGAGCACTGGGAGCCTCCTCAAGGCTCTCACTGTGTGCACACACAGGTTCTTAAGGTGGGATTCTGTTTCATATTTTATATGTGACTACTTGCCTTCATTTTACCATCTACAAAATGGGGACACTTAAGTTCTGTTCGGCCTTGAGAAAGCTGAAAGGATTGTCTATGGAGGCCCTCGGCTTGCTTGAGTTTGACACATATAGAAGTGTGGTGTAAACTTCCTGAGGGAAGAGACCCCCATTATTCTCACCTAGTAGAGAAGGGTTGCCGACGCCAAGTGTCTATACAAGCTGAGGGGCTGCTGACCCGGTGAGGGACTCTGGCCATGCCGGTGGGCCTGGACCCGAGCTCTGCCCAGTCTTTGCCCTGTTGAACTAACACTCCTCCCTTTGTCCAGTTTCCCTTTGGTCTCTGCTATTGAATGTGGCAGTGGCATTGCCTTTCCGCATCCTGAGCTCCTGCTGGTTTGTTTCCTGGTGAGCAGGACTGAGGGGCTCTCTCACTCTGCCGAGAGCCACAGTCCTGAGATGAAAGTGAAACTCAGGCACTGAATTCAATGTCTTCCTGGGAAAAGGGGCCACATCAGATTGCTTGAATGTGCTTTTTGTCTCTTTTGGCCCAGAGTTAAGATCCGTCCTCTACCACTCTACTCTGGCCCTGGCCTATGGTCTTCTTGGCCTGTCTTTTCAGAGGATAGGCCTCAGCCACAGAGCCATGATCTTTCTTACAATCAAGATTAAAGCAAGGCAGCTTCAGCCTACCTGCTGCCTGTCCAGTTTTTCTTGGGGCGTGACACAGGGGTGAGGCTAGCGAGGCATAGCTAGAGATTGGCCTTGAAGCTTTGGATACTTACTTTCCCATCCAGAATTAATTTCAGTACCCCATCCCAATGCCATTAAAGTATGGCAGTTTCAGAAGTGCATGGGGACTTGGATCCATGTTGTTGTTGTTAAGTGCCATCGAGTCAGTTCCGACCCATTGCAACCATGTATAGGGCTTTCGAGGAGTAGCTGGTGGATTTGAACTGCCAACTTTTTGCGGTTTGCAGTCCAATACTTATCCTACAACACACACCAAGATTCCATGTCGTTGTTGTTAACTGATGTCGAGTCAATTCCAACTCATAGCAACCCTGTATAAGGTTTCCTAGGAGCAGCTGGTGAGTTTGAACCACCGACCTTAGCGGTCCAGTGCTGTATCCCACAGCACCACACCAGGACTCCATAGCACCTCCTGATATCAAGCTTCTAGCCTTGCTTTAAAAAATGCCACGTGGCTGCACCCCATAGCCTTGATAATCAAGTAACGCAGTGGGAGACACAAACACTGCTCACAGCAGCCCCCGAAGGTGGGAGACAGGGCTCTTCATGCCACCACCATCACAGCACTCACAAGCCTGTGGACCACCCAGCGCCTGGAGACTGACTACAGGACAGAGCCCCTCCTCACACCGCCCAGACTTCCTCTCCTCTGCTCTTCCTCTCTCATTCTTCCGCCCTCCCCTTGTGTTTCTGTAATTTGTACAGTATCGTTGAGAGGTGTTGAAGAGATCAATATCAATTCACCTTTTCCTTTATTGACTGAAGTGACGGTGAGGAAAAATGGCAGGCAGCACCAATCCCTGCCCCACCAAGCCACCAGGCCGCTCCCTCTGTCTTAGCTTGCAGATCTTCAGTTGGGATTACTTCAGCTGCCAGGCGGCTTTAATGAGAGCCACTGTGTTTGGCTCCTGTCATCAAAGCTGAGTGAGGCAGGAAACTGCAGGTCATGAGCAAGTACGCTGCTGTGGAGTGGAGCCCGTTTGATGCTCTGGGGCTTTCTGTGAGGGGGTCGTTACATGGGCTGTATGCTCACAAGGAGGCAGCATGGCATCAGCCTCTGGACATTGCTGCCTCCTCCTTGATTCTCAGAAGGGCACAGGCTCCCTTTATTGTGTTTTCCCTCAGAATGTAAATTCAGTGTGCTGAGTGAAAAGTCCATGACCCTCTTGAACTGGTGCCAGTTTTGCTGAAGGTGCAGAGTTTTATTGGTCCCTTCTTGAGCTCACCCAGGGTCGGGACTGAGTGGAGGGTAATGGAAGGGCTCATACTCACAGGGGGTCCATTTCTACCAGGGGACGAGGAATAGAGACTGTTCTTGTGAGCTTCTTCCTCAGCTCTAGAAACAAGCAGGGTATGGGAGTGTGTGTGGGAGGGGGAGTCTTCCCCTACACACTGGGGGCCTTTGACTCCCACTGAAAAGCTGTGAGGAGCCTCCTCTACCCCATCCCCACCCCCATTTTGACCTTTCAGAGTCCACACACCAAAGAGCTCATTTCGAAAACTCTGTATCTTTTTATCTAATCGCTTTTCCCACATTTATTTCTCCTTCCACCTATCCCTTCTTGAATGACAGCTATTGTAGTAATTCACTTACCTGGGGGGAAGACCAAGAGGGCTTTTAGAAGGGGCTTCACGCTGAAGGAACTGGGTTACCCCAGCTGCTGCCTCTCCGCCATGTCACCTGTTTTGAATCGTGTTGTTCTGTAATGCACACACTTGAACAAAGCACGTCCTGGAAGATGGAAGATGACCCTGCTGCGTGTCCTCTCCCTCCCAGCAGAGGGAGCCACTTACCTGAGTGGGTTCCCAGAGTGGGCTGTACCCTCAAGAAGTTGAAGGTGCTGAGTGTAAAGCCAGGTGCAGGGCCAGCTTAGGCTTCTTCAGTGGCCACTGGATTGAGGCCCCCATCTCGGGTGCCCTTTCCCAGTAGAAACCCCACGTCATTGTGTCAAGTAGCTCTGCGGTCTGCGGATGCCAGAACTGGAGAAGGCAGTCAGCGCTCTGTGAAGCTGCTTAGTTCCATGTGGAGCTGTCAGCAGAACGATTGTTCTTTTCCCATGGATCATTAATAAACCATCCTGGCCCGCAGAGGAAGTCATGCACAATTCCATCACCTTCCCTGGCTTTGGCGGACAGATCTTCCTCCTTTTTCAGTCTATAGCTTTAAAAATGGCTGGGTATGAGGAGGCGAGGGGCAACAAGTACCCAGTTCCATCTAAATGGGAAAGTGGTAGCCAGAGAGTGGAGAGTTTAAGGCTGACCATGGGTAGGAAGTACTAGTGACTTGGTTTGCAATATTTGCAGAAAACTTCAGATCGGGCCTGATTTGGAGCCAAGGCCACTAGTGTAGCAGGTAACAAATGGTCCCACCCCGCCACTGGGACCTGGCCACACCATCTTCTTCCTTCAGCCTGGGCAAGGCGTGCGTGGCCTCAGTACAGAAAGCCTTTCTGGTTTTTCAGAAACTTCTTTTTTAGGTAAAGATGGAGGAAAGCAAAGCCCATGTAATAGGGGAAACTCAATTTAGTTAGACACATTTCCCTGACAAACAACCGCCAATAGAGCTTTTCCTTTGTTGACTAGAATAATTAAGAATAGAACTGTACAATTCTCCATAGAGCATTGAATGCAAAAAAATAAATTATGAATAGAAATGAGCACAACCCATTCGACCCATTCCGTTTCCAAGGATTTGCGTATACCGCCTCATACTACTCAATTAAAGCATGTGATCGCTGGACAAATGCTCGAGGTTCTCTGTGTCAATCCAAACATGTCCCAGGAGCTGAGGAAGTGGAGGCCTGAAGAAGTTCATTCCTGGGGCACATTCACATTGTTCTGTGATGCACACACTTCCACAAAGCAAGCCAGGAAGGTCATCTGCCTGCCTGCAGCCCCTCCTGGTGGCCTGGCAGATGACCCTGCTCAGCTATTCCAGGAGAGCTGAGACTCCCATCTCCATAGTCCTGTTATATATATTGATCTCACCCTTAAATCCCCAACAGTGTCCACCAGCTCATCACCCACTTAGTCACAACTGGAAAATCCACCAGAGGCAGACAGAAGAGGTAACCCAGTGAATTTGCTTAAATGGTGGTGTTTTCATGAGAGGAGGGTGGGAGGCTAAGATGGGGAGGAAGCACCCAGGACCGACCTGTGGTTCGTCTAGAAGGGACTCTCTGGTAGGACCAGGGGTGCAGCACTCAGGTTGAGAAAGCACTTTAGCGGGAACTGCGCAGGTGCCTGACAGGCCTGCAGCTTCCCAGTGCTTTTCCTGACTAGAGATCCCAGCAACACTGTCTGTATGCAGGAGAGACGCTGCCGAAGGAGGGCAGCATGCTTCTACGTTACCTGACGTCCCTGCCCCCCCCCCTTTTTGTTTTTTTGAGAGATGGTGGTTGCATTGTTGTGTTGTGTTTTCTCACTGAGAGAACTGAGAATAGGTCAGGTTTTCAGGTTTTCTAACTGGGGCTACCTTCAGCCTCCCACACT
Organism: Chrysochloris asiatica; assembly: GCF_000296735.1. Lineage (NCBI taxonomy): Eukaryota > Metazoa > Chordata > Mammalia > Afrosoricida > Chrysochloridae > Chrysochloris > Chrysochloris asiatica. Next base: position 526,877 of record NW_006408559.1, read on the forward strand.
TTGGTCTGGTCCCTGGCACCTTTCCAGTCTCAGCATCCTTCCGTCTTAGACCTGCTTCCCTCCTCACAGAAGGCGGGTCCAAAAGCCATGCCATGTCGTCAGGGGCTGGGGTCCCACTGCCCAGTCTCCCCAGCTCTGTCACTAAGGCCAGTTACTTGTTTTATTACAATGATGTCTGCTTGTCTTTTAAGGGATTGTCAAGTGGGGGTTAGAACAAGTCACATTTTCCAGCAATTTAATTTTATTAATTCTGATTCCCCCACCCCACCCCCCCTTTTGGCAAAGCACAGCTAAATGGAGCTAAACTTACACACAAGGGCTATATTTAGCCCTGATGGTGTGGTAGAGTAGGGAAGGCACAAACACAGAGGTTTCTCTGCTACCTAGTAAACAGGGAGGTGTCAGGGCTGCAGGATTCAATACTCAGAATAAGCATTTATATGGCACAATGACAACTCTGATACAGGGCATCATTTTCTGGGGGTTGCTATTAATTGTGCTTCTGCCTGTGAGCGGCCCCCTGGTGAGGGGCTTAGAACACCAGGCAGAGTTAAGCTATATTCACCATCAATTAAAACAGTGTATAATAGAAACAATAAAACATGCAAAGGTCAGAGTGAGCCCCCAGGAGAGAAAGCTTAGGGCCTGGTGGAGCCTAGTGCCCTGTGTTTTCAGTTCTGGTGGCTCTTCCTTCTTTGAGACCCCAGGTTTAATGGGTTTGCTTGAGAGCGAATAGTAGTACCCTCTAGCTTTCCCACGTTCAATTGTTGGTCAAAGGGGACTCAGGAGTGGCTTACTGTACCCCCAAGAAGGCAACCAGAGTCGACCAGTGTGCAGTAACTGCTGCTACTTGTGGATACTGAGTGCTCGAAATGTGGTTAGTGCAACTAAGGAACAGAACTTTCACTATAATTTAAATAGCCAGATATGGCTAATGGCCATCGTGTTTGATAACACGGGCCTCTCTAGACCATCCCTAGCCCACATTAAGCCTGTAGAAAAAGTCAGACTTACATTGTAGTCTCCTTTCTAAATCAATATGCACCTTCCCCCAATACCTTTTTTCCCCCAGAACCTTTCCTTTGACCCACACCCCTTTAAGTTTCCAAACACTTTCATGAGGGTCCTTTTAATGCCAAGAAATAAGAGGCTCAATGGCTGAATTAAACCAGACTACCTCGGTCTTCCCCTTACCCCTTCTACTGCTGTTGTTGTTGTTACGTGCCGGCAAGTCAATTCCATCTCAGAGCAACCCTGTATAGGATTCCCAAAGAGCAGCTGGTGGGTTTGAACCACCCGCATTTTAATTAGCTGATCTTACAGCGCCATGACAGGTCTCTTCACTCATGACAGCCCAAATAGAGTTCACACCAGGTGTTTCAAGAAAGGCATCTTGGGTTAAAGGTCTATGGAGTCCTCACTGTTCCCAGTGAGCATCTGAATCAGCTGCTTAGTCTGACCCTTGAATATCCAGAAGTTGCAGAGCTGCAGAATTCCTCAACCGCCCAGAGAACACTCACCTGACATTCTTTGGTCCCTTTGGCACATGAACTGAAACTATCTGTCCCCATAGTTTTTGAACACTTGTTGTGTGCTTAAAATGCATCCATTCAATGGGATGAGTTAGTATCGTGGACCAAAGCACTACATTATCATCTGAAATCCATCTTAAGGTCTTGGCTCCTTTGTGTCCTTGCTCCTAGAGGCTTCATGTTCCCCTGCAAACATGAGTGTGTTGGACTAGATGACCTGTAGGTACTGACAGTGAGAGGACTTAGAAAACAGTGCCCACAGCAGCAGCCCTGGTGGCCAGTAAGCTCTAGGCCTCAACTCAGCTTCCCTTTCAGATGGCAGTACTTACAGCAGAGGCCTCACCTGGTCTAGTCACCACCACAGATCCCCCTGAGCCATTGGATGGCATAGCCATCTCTGACATTACTGTGTACACCACATGAGCCTTAGAGAAGTCACCCACAGAGCCGGGTTACTATAGGTCATCCTTTGAAGGTGGCACCTTGGCCTGTAGTACACTGTAGGTTAAGCACTAGACCACCAACCATAAGGTCAATGGTTCAAACCCACCAGTTGCTCCTCAGGAGAAAGATGAGGCGGTCTGCTCCCATAACAACTTACCGCCTCAGAAGCCCCATAGAGGGTCGCTGTGAGCCTGAATCGACTCGATGGCAGTGGATTTGGTTTGGAAAAAGGCCATAGAGCTGAGGGGTCTGGGTGTTACCTGACCAGGGTGGCTCTTCAGTGCTGGCTCAATGGTGGTTTGCCAGCCCCTTCCAGCCAGCAGTCACTAGTCACTGCTCCTGGGATTGTCCCCAGCCGCCCAGAGCCCCTGCAGAGCTGCCAACACTGCACAGCTCACAAAGGGCCCTGTAGCATCTCTAATTGAAGAGCTGGTGAACGGACGCCCTCAGCAGAGGTATTTTTAGCTGCAGTGATACAGCCTCATCTTTTTGCAGGATGGTTTGTTTGGTTTTTGTTTGTTTGTTTGTTATTGTTGTTGTTATTGTTTTTATGAAATCAGTTAAAATTGAAGACTGGTCTTTACACCCAAGTGCCAGCACCCGTAAGTTTTGGCGTTACACACCTCATCACAACAGACCTGTGTAATTAATCCTCACCCAGACCAGGTGCTGAAGCTACAGCTGAAGAGTTTGCTGGAATATTAGGCCTGACAGGCGGTATGCATAGAAGCGAGAAGGGCTAGAAATACAGGCAGGGTAGTGCAGACTGGCCTGGTCTAGTGCTGCCAAGAGCCCTGCGGGCATCCTGGGCAGCAGAGAACCACTCCCTCTGGCCTCTCAGCCCCTCAGTGGACCTGGTAGTCCAAGTGAATGGACCCTGAGGATATGGGACGAGGGATCCAGCTCTGGGTTGCTGATCCCAAGACAGAAGCACAGACACAAGCTTCCCTGTGCCTTCTTCAGATCTATAACTTGTGAGTTTTCCTTGCCTTTTTTATTGTGTGCTTCATGCATGCGCATTCCTGGAGCTCCCAGGATCCTGGGTTGATGGGACTCTGGCCACACATTGCATCACCTGGGGTGGGGGTGGAGCCAAGGAGTGGAAGAAGTGGCTTAGAGAAACAAATCACTCTAAATGCTGGCTTCATTGAACACCAGGTTTCCTAAGTCCCCAAGATTCAGGTCGATCAGATGACATAAGGAATCATTGTTAATTTTGCTAGGTGTGATAATGGTATTGTGGTTATGTAAGAAATGACCAGTTTTTAGAGATGCCTACTGAAGTATGTAAGGGTGAAATGACATCATGTCTGGGATATGCTTTAAAATACTTCGACAGAGGAAAAATGGGCAGGTGAGGCAACTAGGTAGGACAGCGTGGCTCATTGCTGAATCTTGGTGGTAGGTATATGGGAGGTCACGACTGTTGGTTTTTCAGTGTTGGAAAGTTTTTATATTAGAAAACTTTCTGTTAATATGTATGCTTTTAATTGCACCTACTCCCCAGGTGATTCTGATGTCCAGCCAAGGCTGAAAGCCAGTGGTCTAGGGAGTCCATTTGGATCCCCATATTCTAAAATGTCAGCTTTGACTTGGGACTTTGGATAACCCAGGAGTGCTCTTTCTCACAAGTGTTCTAGACTTCCACCTCCTGAGGAGGTAGGGGGAGGCAGGGCATACACAACAGACTAAGGCTAAGGCTGTGCCTGGGGCTGAATTCGGGAGGAGTCAACTAGGCAGCTGTTTTCCCACCAGCCCTCAGTGGGGTGCAGGCTGGGAGGCCCTTGCTGCCCCCCACACGTACACCAGAGAAGTAGAAAACCACTGCCATGTGGCACTGAGGGTCCAACCCTACCACGTGAGGCTATCATAAATCTGGGGCTGAACTTGTCTCTCCCTCCCCTTCCTGGGAGCCCACATGCTCTCAGCTCGGTGTGCAAGTGCGCATGTGTCCTCAGGGTCTTTTCCAGATCCCAAGCAGAGTTTTGCGCTGGCTGCTCAGTAGGTGAGGAGAACAGTAACTGGCTGCAGCCAAGCTAAATGATGCTCTGAAGCAGGGACTGGAAGTTTCCACCTGCATTTACATCTGCACTTAGACCCTATAACCTAGCTGAAGTCCCTGGCTGAGCACCTCTTTGACCTTCTTTCAGAGGCTTTGGCTTTTTACCCCTCACAAGAACTGAGGGTCAAGCCAGTGAGTCTATGTTCCTGAGCGAAGCTAGGGGAGAGGAAAGACTAGATAACTGCCAGGGTCACTTGACTATCCCAGGACGTGGCACTCAGCAGTAGTGATTGCTAGCATAGGTCCCCCCTCCCACTGCCTCAGGGAGCCCCAGGACCATCCTGTCAGCAGTGCCTGTGTCCTTCAGCACTTCTGAGGTGGGCCTACAGCATCAATCCTGGGACTCTCACTGGCCAGTGCCTGTGTCCAGAACGCCAACTGGGGACTTCCTCCCCGAGCCAAGCCAGAGAGCAGGCAGCTCAGAGGAACAGCCCCCTTCCCGGACCCTGCCTTGCTCCCCAGTGCGTATCTCCTCCCTTGTCCTCCCTGCCCCGAATGCTGAGCTCTTCCAGGGCAAGGAGCACGACTGACACCCCACATCCCACCTGCACCTGGCATGTGCCGGTCAGTGTCCTGGCTCTAAATAAGCGAGCCAGAGAGGCCAGGACAGAGCACTATAGAGACTGCTTTCTCACTCCTTTGGACCTTCGAACCAGAGTTGGCTTGTAAAGCAGCCAGTGACTAGCTAGGGAAATTCTCTGCCTGGGAATGGCGAGAGAGAGCCCTGAGGCTTGATCCTCTTCCTACTTTGCTTGGGAATGCTCTCCTGGTTTCTCCATCTGCCCTCTCTCCTTCCCAGCCTGGGCCTTTGAAGAGGGGCCATAATTGTGGGGGGCTGTCGCTGTGCAGGAAGAGGACCAACCATTCTGTGCCTGTGGGCTGCCAGTCGATGAAACCTGGCCAGCTATCTTGGGAGTCACTCCTGAGCCTAAGGGAAACCTCAGCTGCCACAAAACCGCTGACAAGAAGCATTTCTGAAGCTAATAACAGGACTGTCCACCCATCAGGAGCCAGGCTGACCACTGCCGAGTCTCTCCCTGCTTCCTTCTAGACTCGGGTCTAGAGCAGAACTCTCACCCCTGGGGTGTCCTAGAACTCCCAGGATACCTTCTGACACTATTGTAGTTGAGTCTGAACTTAGTGCCACTGGGACTGAGAACCAGTCTGCCTGTATAGCGCCCCTCCCATCTCCACCCAGTGCGGGCAGACTCTGCCCATTCCGGGTGCGCTCTGCTGCCCTCCTCAGCTACTTGGGCACCGGTACCATGTGATTGATGGTGCAGCACCATCCACTCCCAACACGCCTACCACCGCCTGCTTCAGCAGGTGAGTGAGTGCAGGGGAGAGAGGTCTGTGGACAAACGCTCCATTTTGATTTGAAGGGCATTGGTAATAGAGAAGAATCCTGGGCCATCTCTAGGATGCGTTACCAAAGAAGATGTTTTTTGAGAAACTATAGCTCAAGGGATGTGAAGCTGCCTGCAAGCAGCCCCTCAGCATCCTATCCCACCCATGGGCTGTAGAGTGCTGTCTCAGCAGGGGGAGGCCAGGTGAGACAGCAGTTGAACTCCCAGACAGCATCCTCTCCTCCCTCCGTAGCCTGTTGGAGCTCTCCGGCTCCAAGTCCTTATTCGTGCTCTGCCTACTTGGCTGGCTTGTTGGCCTGGACAGGTCCAAGCTGTCTGAGCCATCAGCAGCTGCACCTCCTCCCTCACGCCTTCTGTCTGAGCCAACCTTGAGTCACAGGAGTGCAGATGGGCCCAGCCTTACCCACCATGTCTGCCACTCCCATCCCAGCTCCTTCCCTGCTTGCCTGATATGCAGGGCTGGGCCAGGTCATCCTGAAGACCATCCTGGGTGGTGGCAAAGACAACTCATAGTTTGAACTTTGGCATATCAACCTAAGCAACGTGACAGAGCATTTCTCTGGGCCACAGAGGACTGAGCGTGGCAAGGTTCTACCTCCTCTCTTGGAGAGAGCGCTCTGAGGCCTGTAGGGGCGCTGGTCTTCAACTGCATAGGGCCCAAGTACCGCCCACTGTGCTTACATTCAGCCATCCTTGTTGATTGCGCTCTGCACATAGCGAGTTTTTTACAAATTGAAGGTTTGTGGCAATCCTACGTCAAGCAAGTCTGTCGGCACCATTTTTCCAACAGCATGTGCTTACTTCTTGTCTTTGTTGCATTTTGGTCATTCTCGTAATATTTCAAACTCTCACAGTGCAGTTGCACATTTAACAGACTACAGCAGAGTGTAAGCTTTATATCCAGGGGAAAACCAAAATATTCATGTGATGCACTTGGCTGTGATACTCGCCTTATTGCAGTGGTCTGGAATCGAACCCACAATCTCGCCGAGGTCTGCCTGTGATTACTGAGAGGCAGCCTGCATGCCTGAAGAGCTGCTGTCGCAATCCCCTGCTCTTTCCTCTTTTTAATGCAGATGTTAGCAACTTCACAAAGGACTTGCTCCTCAGTTTGAGTTGGGTTCTAGGTGCTGAAAGGTGGTGTCCTATGACCAGTCCATCAGTGACCCTTCCCCATGTCCCTCTGAAAGAAATGAAGGGACTGAAGGGCAAGTATGAGAGGGGTCGTGCACAAAAGATATGCTGCTCTAGCCCTCTGGCATCAGTGTTCTGCTGGCTCACGAAAGGGGCTGTGCCATCCAGCAAGTCCCCCATGAGAGCCCGTAGCCATGCCCTGGGGACAGCATACAGACGACCACTCGCCTGGCACGACCATGGGAACATACGCTCACACGCATTGCTCATTTGGGTCCTCTGACAACCTAAGGGCTGAGCAACTACTGGAATGCCATTGGTGCCGCCGTCCCAGTATTGAGGTCATCCGCTCTGACGCTGAGTGACCTGTATCTCCATTGGAGACAGCTATCTCAGTCATAGGTTGCTTAAACAGCAGGAACTTAAGTCTCCAAAACTAGCCTTTTAAAAAAAAAAAAAAATAGGAAACAGTCCCCAAACCAGGAGCCCTGATGGCACAGTGGTTAAAGCACTCAGTTGACAAGTAGAAGATGAATGGCTGTAGCATGATGTAGCAGTGTGCTTCTGTAAAGCTTTGCAGCCTTGCAAACCCAGTCCTACTATGTCCCATAGTTGCTGTGAGTCATAGTTGACTGGATACTAGTGGGTTTGGTTTTTATTCCAAAACCAAAACCCATGGTCATTGCATCAGCCCCAACTTCTAGTGACCCCGTATCAGCATTGAGCTACGTGATCTTTTCTGTGTACAGCTCTGGGGTATTTGCTTCAGGATAAGGGTATTTCTAGTCTCTGATCAAATATCCTTAATTTGGTACCCAAGGACCAATACCCTACTGAATAAAGACAGGGGCTGTCTGAAGAGGTGTGTGCTTCTGCCCTAGAATTCAAAGTATCACTTGGTGAGCACTCCTGTCCGGTTGGGCATGGCCCCATGCAGATGAAGTGGGAGGGGAGACTTAACTCCACTCCAAGTGTCATGGTACCTACAGCCTAGCAGTGGGGCCTCCTCTCTTCCATCAGATGTAGGGAAGGAAGGAAGAAGGCTCCTTTGCCAGAGTGGAGCACCCAGGAACACTTTAGAGGAATCTGTTTCCAGTTCTTCCTGGGCGCCCTGGTGGGCTTCTCTAGCATTGCCTGTCTGCTTTCCCTCCTGCTAACCTCTCCCATAGGCAGAGAATCTCTTGGGTCCTCTCCACCCTGGGTCTGCTCCAATGTCAGTGACCTGCCTGCTTTGGAATTTGATCCACATATTCTAGCCACTTGGAAGTGACCCTCAGACACAGTCTGAGTTCTTGAAGTGCGTCCCCTCAAGCAGCCACCAGAGATTCATAGCCAGAGACGGCTAGCAAGAGCAGGTGGCAGAGACTGGCTCCCGCCTCGGGACAATAGCCGGGAGCTGCTGGTACTGTGCCATCCCCTGCCCTCTGTACCCCGTGGCCTACTTGAGGCTGCCACAGCCACCAGGCTGCCAGCACTGCTCACGTCACCTGGTAGCTGCATGAAGCTGCTTCCCGGGCTCCATGTGTTAACACTCAGTGAAGTTTTGGACACATGGAGACAGCTCAGTTCTCCTCGCCATACCACACCTGACTCCTCCCACAGCAGTTCATACAAGCAGAGGGCAGCCCTGTCTATGGCCCCTGGGGCAGCATTCCTCAACACCGACTCTCCATCCTATCCTCTGGTATCTTGTCAACTGGTGCAGCAGGGTCTGAGCTTCCAGGAGAGACGGCAGTGCCCTTGTAGGGGCAACAGGTCCAGCACAGTCACCACTGGCTGGGCTTGTTACGTGGCTGTGGGTGCCACTGTGACATGGGTTCTGGGAAGAGGGCGGTGTGGCATTGCGTCTTCACTCTGGCACCTGAAAATGGGTCTCTCGCCAGCACGACGCTCCAGCGGGGAACTGCTAAGGCTGCACTCTGGCGGGATGTCCCCTGCCAAGCTAAACAGTGCCAGCTCACTACAGGTCTCCACACACAGGGCTCTGACAGGCACTGGGGGAGAAAGGAGTGGATGTGAGCACAGAGCCACCCAGGCATCTTTAGACATAGAAAGGAAAGGTCATTGGAGCCATAGGGCGTCTGGGTTGGATGACTGTTCACAGGGGCCAGCTCACTGGGGCCAGCATTGGACACTGCCAAGCCTATCCAGCTGCTGACTGCCAAGCACAAAGGAATGCCTGCTCTCTCTGCACAGATGGGTTTGATGTCAGCACGAGCCCATTTTTCAGTCCTTGCAGGGCAGCCCACACCATGGTCATTTAATTCAATGGGCCTCCCACCCTGGTCCACATATTTGAAGAGGTTTTGGGAAACTGAATCTGGCTGAGGAACATACCCTGGCACTCTGGCACCGCCCCAGAGCCCAACTGCAGTGCCATAAAGGGTCTGGCCATCCTGAGGATGGCCCAGGGCATCTGTCTGCACTGCAGGCTCTCTGGCTGGCAAAGCAGCCTCGCGAAGCAGCCCATCTCGATCTTGGGGATGCTCCCAGGGTCCCCCAGCCCCTCCTTAGACTTGTTAGCATCAGCATCAGCAGTAACTGTGGCCACACTGTGAGCTTTCCCCACCCCAGCCCAGATGTTAGCGTTATGAGAGGAACACCTGCCCTCCACTGACTACAGCCTCGGTACTAGCCAGACCCCAGTTTCAGGGTCAGCCCTGGCCCAGCCCTGCACTTCACCCTGGGAATGAGTACTATTTAGGGACCTGTGAACTCAGTCTCAGAGGCCTACCCATTTCTGCCCCATACTCCACACCCCAAGACCCTGCCTCCCAGCCAGCCAGCTTCTCTGGCTCAACCAGCAGACTCCTGGGCAATCCCTTTCTCCTGTCTCCTCCCCTTGTCCAGAGCATCTTACTGCTCACCATCAACCTGTCCCAGACCCTCTGTCCCAGGTCAGCAGCACCATGCGTGCTGGGGAAGTGTGTTCTCTTCTGCTCAGAAGGCTCTCAACCTGATGGATTGACATATGGTGTCTATAACCGTGGGCTCAAACGTACAGCAACAGCAGCTGTGAGAAGGGCACAGGCCCCTGCGGTGTCTCACTGTTAGACAAAGGCTCCTCCCAACTGCCACCGCAGGGTCCTCTCCCCCCACCAGGAGTACATCCTCCTCCTGGCTGGGCCTGGCTGGTCTCTCCTGCGGAATGCCAACCGCACCTCGGAGAGAACTATCTCTGGCACCGTTCCTCTCCAGCCCAGCAGAACACAGGCTGTTGCTGAGGAGTGGGAATCATTAGAGTCAGGCCACTGTTGGAGGGGACCAGTCTCTAGGGGCGCTAGCAGAAATTACCACCTCCAAGAGATGGAAACTCATTTGTGTGGAGCCCCGCCCTCCTCTTTAGTTCACTGCATTCCCTACCGCCCTCATCTTCCCAGCTTTGAAGTTGAAAAGGGAGGTGACTCCACCTGATCCAAGATGGCAAATTTCTGCTAAATTAACTTGGTTAAGAGAGATCCTTGGCTGAAAGTGGTTGTTCTTTTAGAATGTTTCTATTGGGACTCCGCTTGAAACCACCATGAAGGAGACCGAGTCTAATTAAATGTATGAGAGAAAATTAATGCCAGAGCCACTCCATTTCCCAAGAGAGGGCTGACTGAGATGGGAAGAAGGGAAAACAATGTCCCTAGTTCCTTTGACCCCTGTTTCAGAGTAGGCCCTGGAAGGTTCCCCTCACATAACACCAGGGAAGGCAGGACCCAGGCAACACGCTTCCCACTGGAGCTCATGACCTTGAACAGACCTCTAGCATGACTTGGCTCCTACAAGCCCTCTCTGCACAGGGAGAGCTGGGGTTCCCCTGATGCCTCCTCACCGGATCGTGTCAGGGCTGCCATCCGAACTCACCTGGCTCAGAAACACTTGTCGCTAAAGAGAAAGGAAAAGTCGCCTGACTCCCCAGCAGTAGCTGTGTGAAGGAGCTCATGAGTGGGGACCATCTGCCTTCAAATATTAACCACAGACAAGGCGCTGGCTTGAAAGGTTTTCTCCTTCTTTCCCTCCCTTCCTGGCAGTAAATTTTGAGGAGGGCAGTAATGGCATTGCCGTGTAGTGCATGGCGCCCCCTGGAGTTGTAATTGGGGACTAGTCAGTGCTGGTTTGGGAACTCATGAGCTAGCTACCTGAGATGAGGCAAGGCGCAGATCCCTGGGTTTCATGGTCTTTATAAAGGCAAGCCACGGGGTTAACTAGATTTTCTGAATGAACGGGAGTTCTCTTTACTGTCTCCACATCCATGAAGCTGAGAGCCGTAAATAAGCCCTCACTGACTGTTTATTGGTGGCAAAAAGTCAGCCAGTTTTGATAAGAAGGTGCAGCACCCTCAATGCACAGGGTACCACTGGTCAGAGCAGATGTGGACTTCCCCAATAGAGGGGGAAAAGCGAGTAAGAAAGGAAAGTTCCCCAGCAGGCACAATGAACCGATGCAAAACGAACACCTAAGAGGCCAACTCCTTCTGGTTCAATCTCCAGAGACTGGCTTCTGACCCAGGTGCACACAACACACCCAGTATGGCAGTAACTCTCCCCACATGTGAAAGCAATGCCATGCCAACATGAGCTGAGACACCCAGGCTGGTCACCAAACAACTAAGATGGCCTTCCCTTCCCCTGGTACTTTAGCAGTCTCTTCCTTGGGCTTCTTTCTTCCTCCCTCCTTTCTCCCCCCAAGACTCTCCTGTACCCAGACTTAAAGAGATGAATTAGACATCATTGTCAATTCACACAGGCAGACACTAATAGGATAAAGTATTAGCCGACTTCCTTGAAGTCCAGAAATGAAGTCCTCTTGTACTGTAATAGATGATAACTTATAACCACTGAGGCTGGCAGGCTGTTGGTACTTCAGACCTCAGCTCCATTTTTGGCTCTATGCTGGGCCTGCCTCCAAGCTACGCTGTCTGTAGCTTGTTCAGTTCACCTACAGGGGAATCTGAGTAGGAGATGCTGTCAGAAGGGTCTTCATGAATCTGGATGAGTGGGTAGGTAAAGAGAGGAAGCCAGGCCTGGAAGCCTCCGAAGAAATAGCCCTAGGCCAGGAAACCAAACTTTGCCCATGGAACAGCTAGTGTGTGAGAGCTCTTCCCAGTCATCCCTGCTGACTCACTGAGCAGACCGAGTGACTTATCTAGTGACTAAATCAACACTAGCTCAAAGACTCCAAAACCAGGGCTGAGACCTTAAAGGAACTATACGAGACTACAGCTTAAAGAGTTGCCTTGGAGAAGAAACAGCATGTGAACTGTCAGGAGGAAAAAAGAGGCATCACTCTGCCAGAAGGGAAGGGTGACCTAGGTCCTGTTATAGCAGAGGACTATTCAAATGGTGGTTATGGGAGAGAAAATTTGGAGTCTTTTTGATTAGTGAGGGTCTAAGGGTAAGATGAGGAACTCTGGTAGCATAGTGGTTATGAATTGGACTGTGAACCGCAAGGTCAGCAGTTCGAAACTACCAGCTGTTCCCGTAAAGATATACAGCCTCAGAAACCCTGTACAGGGTCGCTATGAGTCAGAACTGACTCCACGGCACCTAACAACAAGGGTAAGATATTAAACAAGTGGCTCAAGGACTGCTCCTTTGGAATGTAGTCACTGATCTAAATACTAGTGCTTGCTGTATGTAGTGTTGTTCCTAGGCGCTCAGGAGGAACGGGCCTGAAAGGCTTTACTATGACTTTGATCTCCTGGAGTCCCCACACCTGACATTGGAGTAGCTAGGCTCACAGCTCAGTGCCTCTCTGCTGTAGATTCACAAATCTTAATGGGCTAAATTAGGGAAGACCAGGGCACCTTCTCATATCCTAACTTCCTTTGACAGGGCATCTTCTCCCAGGAATATCCCCCAAGACCTAGGCCTCATCTCTGACTCACAGCCAGGGTCCATGTGCACTGAACCCACAGTCGTCAAGATTTTTATGGGAAACCTGGTTTATATAACAGCCTCCCTCTGCAGTAGCAGTCTTTTCATGGGCACACAGGGAGTACCCCAGTGAAATGAAGACGCAGGTTCAGAGCAGGGGCCCGAGTGAGGTGAGCCTAGCAGCGTCAGGATTTGATGACAGCCCCAGATGACTGGAGTGTGTCCCCAAGCAGTGGCCAGCCTCCAGCATCGGGTGCAGGACTGTTGTGGGGAGGTGGTTTGGTCCTGGTACTGACAGCACAGCTGGCATGTAACAGGATAAAGCCTGGGATCATCCTAAACCTGATTCGAGCCTCTCATTAGAAAATCAAATACATTCTTCCTTAGGCTTCTCTTAGAAAGTTGGTCTTCCTACTCTTCTCTCCTATGTTCCTCCATGAATTTCATGCCAACAGCCCATTGCCATTCAGGGTCCAACCAGTCTCTTGCTTGCTAAGGCAGAGGAATCTCCCCAGCTTTCCTCTTCAGCTGCATTGCAGACCCTTAGACTGTGTGTCTGCCATCCAGCCCCATCTTGTCACACAGGCTCAAATCATGGTACTTGGTTTCTGCCTTTCTCTTCTCCAGCTCTCTAATACTGCTGGAAAGCTCCCAGCAACACTTTCTGTGCTCCCCTGCTCTACCTACCCTTGCCCCCACATGGTAAGGGGAGGATTTTATCACTGACCTCCCAAATAATATCACTCAAGTGCAGTAGACCCAGGGATAGGTGGAGAAGCTTCTAGAAAGCTTGTCCCTGTCTTAGCCTGTGCTGCAGCAGCTGCAGCACCTGACTGTCTTCTGGCTCACCCCAAGGAAAGGTGTCTATCATGCTGGACAAAGACAGTGCCTTGGGCCAGCTATAGAGCTGATCTAGGGATCAGAACACAAGGCAAAGTTTTTCTGGGAAGGAAATTAAAAACCTTCCTGCTTACAGTGCTTGGATGGTACTAGTTCTGACTTGTGGATAACCATCCTTTTCAGGTACAGTTCAATAGGTATGTTCTCTAATGTGGACAGTGAGCTTCAACAATGGAGGTGGTAACTAACGGGAGATGCACCCTCATATATATGGTCAAGTATATGAACTGCCACCTATATAGCACTTACTGAATGCCGTGTGCTGTTCTAAGAGTGAAGAAATGTAAATAAATGGCGAAAGTCCTTGTGTGGCACCGTGGGTTAATGCGCCACACTGCAAAGCCGTTTGAACTGCAAGGTCGGCGGTTCAAGCTCACCAGCTGCTCCTAGGAAACCCTATACAGGGTCACTATGGGTCGGAATGAACTCAGTGGCACTAACAACAATCTTTGGAGTAATGAGGTAGATGCTGCTGTCGTCTCCATTATATACAAACGAAGAAAGTGTGGCACCGTGAGGCTGGTCAGTGATGGAGCTGGGATTCCATTCAGAGTCTGGCTCCAGAGTCTATACTTGTGAGCAGAAGGCTACATTGCCTGCAGATATGTATGTTTCACTAGTCTCCTTTCTGAAGACCTTATCCCTGCTCCAAGCAGTAATTCACTTCATTATCATTTAAAGCAAAGATGAAAATAATTTCAGTCCACTGCCCAAACCATTCTTCCCCCTGTAGGAGAAAGGGGTGCTTTGTGAATGGATGGAGACCAAGAGAGGCACTTTGAGCCAAAAGCTGCCTTGCAATTTAGCTGAGGCAGGATTAGAAATGGCGTGAATAGTGCCTGCATTAGCCAGTGGCATGGAGCACTACTGAGTCCCAGCCAAGGAGATGAAAATCAGACATGTTTGGGTATAAATGTGTTTTCTCTCTCTCTCTCTCTCTCTAGCTCTTGCTCGCGCGCTCTCTCTCTCTAGCTCTTGTTTCTCCTCTAACTCAGAGTCCCTGCTGTTGTGTTATAGTAAAGGGTGGGTGCCTTCATTGTGGACTCTGGCCTCCTGGGGTAGAAGCCTGGGGTGAAAGGCCCATTGAGCCCTCTCCCAGTCTTTCCCCATCACCACTTTAGTAAGCCAGGGCTCTCAACCAGTAGTCATGGAGTCTGGCCCTCTTCCCCGCCAACAACAGGAATTGTCTTGCAGGGACTCAGCTGTGTGGTCGACACAGCACGCCCCATGTCGCTGACCTCAATACATGTTAAACAGCCAAGACGAAGCTAATGTCTCAGGACCTTAGAAACTGTCCTGCCTGCCTCTGCCTTCATCATGACAGTAGGAAGCAGCATTGCAATGACGGGCGAGGCACACAAAGTATGGGAGCTGCTGAGGTACATGGTGGAGGGGAGAAGCTAAGGAGCCAAGTAAGCAGAAACCACCCACCATAGACAACTTGCTCCAGTGGAAGATTCCAGGGAGGGGGGAGGGGGTGGCAGATCACCTTCTCCTTAAGAACGACCTGCCTGAGGTCCTTCTCCTCCTGGCTGCCACCCTAGTTTCTGTTTATCTGCCTGCCACTGGGCCTAGGATTCAGGAAGCTGTGTGTGCAATCTGCGAGTCCAATTTCTCAGTGAACACGAGGGGCCCCTAGGCAGCTGTGGGGTCCCTGGGCTCGGGCTCAGGCTCAGGGTAGGCTTGAAGGGCAGGTTCTCTGAAGGGTACCGAACACAGGTGGTGCCTGTAGGAAGGTCCCACTGCAACTGCATCCTGGCAAGGAGCGAACCCTGTTCTCGAGAGCCTGTAAGAGCCTGAGCTAGAACCTGCATTTGGCTTGAGATTCAAGAATCCTAGACCTCTGTCTCACCTCTTCCACTAACTAGCCGGGTGACCTTGGATATGTCTTTCCGTTACTCTCGGGGCCTCAGTTTCCTTGACCAAAAAGTAAGACGAGATTAGACTAAGTGATTTTCTTTCACAGCCTTTAAAGAATTCCAGAAGGCAAACCCTGCCTCGGTATAACCAGCAGCAGTGTCGTACCCTTTAATGTGTTGTTATAAGTACCCCACTGAAGAGCTACAGCCCGTATTCCCTTCGCAGGCAGCAAACTGCAGAGTGGCCAGGCCTCAGGACTGCATTCCCCCCCCCCCCCCCCACCCACACCCCCCCCCCCCCCCCCCCCCCCCCCTCCCCTTTTTCTTCGGGGGGGGGGGGGGGGGAAACCCCCAGCATTACCAGCAGGGTCACTGTGTCCACAGCTGAATTAGCACAGCACCTCAGGTCCAAGGGGAGGCCTGGGCCCCTATAACTCCTGGAGTTCCTGCTGGAGGCAGCTCTTTCTCAATCCCAAGACCTCAGGGGCAGTTGGATAGGACCTAGCCTGTCCTCCTGACTCACCCTCAGGGTTGTTTCAGACCTCTTTCCTACAGCCCCCTCTGTCCACTTCTCATCTCATTCCACTGCCAAAGCTGCAGTCCCCCAGCTCCCGCAATCACCTCTGAATGTGTTACTGGGGAGAACTGCTGTAAAGAGCCTGAATTTTCTTGGGCACTAGTCTCTTGGACTGTAGCTGGTCCTAGACAAGTCCCACCCTCTACTTTGCTGCAGTTTTCCTTCTTTCTGCTGGGGGCAGGGTGGGAAGGGAGAGCAGAAAGGAACCTGGAAACCCGAGCAGCAGTTTATAAGTGTGCCCATGCATGAGAGCTGCCACAAACACTGGTACCCACAAACAGTATGGCTCCCCCAGAGGATGAAGAATTGGCCCTTTCTTAGTGGAATCTTGAAGTGCTGCCTGCCTCTCTCCCTGCTCAGTGCCAGAGCTCACACCCACTCAGCCCCAGTCCCTGCACCGGTATAAATACGGGTGCTGAGGCAGCCAGCGTGGGTCCCCGTGCCTGCAGCCTCCCTGGACGTCATTCCTTAGTAAGCGGCAGCAGACAGACACCCACCACCAAGACGAAGCTGTCTACTTAGCACCCAGAGAAGAGAAGCCACCAGGGCCTGTGGAAATTTCAGCCCAGCAACATTATTGCAGACCTCTTGGCTCGTCCCCCAGGGTCCTGGGTAGAGCCGGTGCTGCCTGAGCAGTGTTGCTGCTGAGATGGCCTTTCACTTCTGGCCAGGTCCCAGGAGCTGAGACTGACCCACTTCCCCTGGTCTTCCAGGGCACGGGCAGCATGGCTGTACCCCCCGACAGAGCCAGGGACCCACATCACAGAGCTCATGGCAGGTGCGCTAGGATGGGCTGTTTTTATTTAAGCTAAGGAAAGGGTGCTAGCAGCTGCAGCATTTTTCAGACTTTGAAAAAATTAATTAACTTGTTTTTCCCCCCTCACGCCTCACCTCTGCCCTCCCTCCCTTTCCCCTCTTTATTTTATTTTATTTGCTCCTTTAAATAGTAATGATTTGGTTGCTTAGGAGAACCTATAGATTCAGGGTCTCATTCAGCTTAACCCTTTGGGGACAGTGAATTAAAAATTGAACAATATTTATTAAAATACAAAAATACACTTTTCTCACATTACAATCAGTGTTCTTTTGTTGGCATTCCCCCCCACCCAGCCCACCCCCCTTTTCAAAACGGAACCCTTTGTTTCCTTGTAAAGCTAAAATAATAAATGGAAAGAAGTTACATTATTTAAATGGACCAAAATAACACAAAGCTCTTTGCCTGCCCACTCGCAGCCCCCACCCGGCTGTGCCCCTCCTCCTGAAGCAGGCCCAGGAGAGGGGTAACTTCCCCACTGCGCCCCTTCAACAGGGCTCCCTCACACATGTACCACTTTCAACTGCGGGTCCCCAGCTTTCTGGTCAACCATCCTGGTTGGGAAAGGCATCAGTACTCTAAATGAGGCTGAACCCTTTTTGTGGCTCCATTTCCATCTCTACCCATGGTCTGCCCCCTCCTGTCCCCACAAACACTTGACATCAGCTGGACTAAATCCCTAATGAATCAGCATTTAGAATAGTCACCAAATCACAAGCACGAGAAAAGCTTCTACTCCCCCAACCTCCTGGCTCCCAGCCTCTCCCCGCATCACCTTAATACAAACAAAACCTTTTTTTTTTTAAGGGGAAAAAAAAAAAGGCATCAAATGCCATCATTGTCTACAATCACTTGTCGAAATTCAGGAACAACAGGTGGACATGAACCTGTGCTAATTGAGGGCCTCCTGTGAACCACCTTCTCTGCCCCAACCCTCCCTTCCCAGCCAGTCTGCTCTTCCGCACCCCTTCTCCTCTGGGAAACCCTGGATCTACACAGGTCTTGCCCAGAGGGGTTAACCCGAGCTGCAGAAGCTGGTGCAGTGGGCAGTCGGCTGGTGGAGCTAAACCAGCGCCTGCCTGAGGCACCCTTCAGGCCAGGCATATGTGTGTCCCAGTGTGCAAGCTGGTGACTTGGGCACATGGACAGACAGACAGACTCAGCCCCTATTAGGAGTCATCAAAATTGTGGTTTTCCTGTCTAAACTGTGCTTCAGACTTAGCTATCTTCCCCTATGGTATCTGAAGGAGTAGAGAAAAATAAATAAATTATTGCCTCTCAACATTTTGGCACAATACAAACTCTTGGTGCTTTTTTTTGTTGTTTTCTTGTTTTTTTCAAAATAAGATAAATCTGCAAAGACGACTTTCCATTTAAGAAAGATGTTGTAGAAACTGGTATTTCCTGTATCCTAGGAAGCATCTTCTAAAAAATGGCAGATTCCGTCTTTCTCCTCCCATCCCCTCAGCAGCCTGCACTATTCCTCTTTAGGAACATCTGTTGTTGGTTTAAGTTGATTTTGTCTCAATAGTTGCAACCTTATACCAGAAACCCCTCTGGCAGCTTAGCAAGTTGACTTGTGACTTCTACCCGACAGTGTTCCCAAGACCCCCTTCCCCTTCCCCCTTTAAATAGAACTTACAAGTTAGAAAATAGTTTTGTTTTCATTTTCTGGTTTTAAATTTTAATATAATCTGTTTTTTTCTTTTTTACCAGCCCATAGATTTCATATATAAGCATATACAAGAAAAAGTCTCTCCCCGCTCTGTACAAAAGTTGCTGTCTCTTTGTTGTTGTTGTTGTGTGTGTGTGTGTGTGTGTGTGTGCATTCTATTGCATTTTGTGGTTGTTTTTTTTTTGGGGGGGGGAGTCATATTTGTGTTTCCTGTACCTTGTCCTTGGTGTGGGTCTGAATTATATAAGGTTCAGAGATAGTGGTAACGGTGGGGTGCAGAGAATTCCCCAGGCTGTTTTCTGTCCAGTGGGCCCCATGTGCTGGTTTGTAGGTGTTGTAGTTAATATGGTCATGAATTGTGGGCAGCACAACTGCCCCCTCACCTGATACACCGGATGGAGCCGTTGTTGCTGCGGATGCTGCCGCGGGGATATCTTCATCCACCTGGATAATCTCGACTGTCCGGGCAGCTGTGACTGTACTCCGCTGCTGGTGCCGCTTCCGAAGTTTATAGAAGACAATCAACATGGCGGCAGCTAGCAGAGTCACTGCCACAAAGCAGCCGATGATGATCTTGGTGGTCTTCATGACCTCATCCAGACTGGTCTGCATCTTGTCATTGGTGTCTGCCGTGGGGACTGCCACCTGCTTGGGTACACGGGTGGTCTGGATGAGCACCGTGGTAGAGGTGGTATATGCCGGCTGGTAACCAGTGGATGTGGTCGGAACAGGCTTGTACTTGCGCGTGGTATCCTCCGGCGAGATTTCGGTGGTCTCCACTGTAACCGTGGTAAAGAAGCTATAGTTGGAGGTGTTGAGCTCGGCCATGCTCACGTTGAGGTAGGCCGAGGCATTGGAGTTGCCTGCCACGTTGGTCACCATGCATGTGTATACCCCTGTGTCGGAGAGCAGCACATGGGAAAAGTTCAAGGTACCGTCGTTGAGGACAGAGATCCGTGGGTGATGGGAAGCATGGCTGAGCACTGTCCCATTGGGCAGCAGCCACTTCACAGAGGACATAGGGGGAGTCCGACACTTCAGTTCTGCCATCCGACCCTC
Organism: Chrysochloris asiatica; assembly: GCF_000296735.1. Classification (NCBI taxonomy): domain Eukaryota; kingdom Metazoa; phylum Chordata; class Mammalia; order Afrosoricida; family Chrysochloridae; genus Chrysochloris; species Chrysochloris asiatica. The sequence goes on from NW_006408559.1 coordinate 546,161, forward strand.
AGAGATATTGAGGTCACGAGGGGCATCCATGATGAAGGGAGCAGAACACTGGAAGGAGGCCTGATCCACCTCCACCAGGTACCGGCCTCTCATGTGCATGGGAGCATGGCATCGACCACAGCAGGTGGAGTTGGTAGGTATATACTCCCGAAGCCACCAGGCTAGCCACAGGATGTCACAATCACAGTTCCAAGGATTGTGGTGTAGGTGCAACTCCACCAAGTACCTCAGTGGGGTGAAGAGGTCATGGGGCAAAGAGGAGAGGTTATTGTGGGCCAAGTTGAGTTCCACAAGTGAGGCCAGCCCATCAAAAGCATTCCGCTCGATCAGGCTGACCTGTGAGTTCATGACCCAGAGCTTCTTGAGGGAGCTTAGGCCATGGAAGGAGCCAGGCCTGATTTCCGGAAAGTGGTTTCCTGACATCTCCAGCTCCTCCAACCCCACCAGGGGGGTGAGATTGGGCATATCCTTAATGTTGCACATGCCCAAGTTCAGGTACTTGAGGTTGAACAGTCCCTCAAAAGCTCCCTCGGAGATATATTCCAATTTCTTTAGCTCCCCCAAGTCCAGGCGCATGAGAGAGGGCACCCGGTTGAAGGCATAAGAGGGGATGCTCTCTATGGGGTTATTGCGGAGCCAAAGCTCCCGCAGCTTGGACAGGTACTCAAAGGCCCCACTGGGTATGACAGTCAGCCAATTGTCAAATAGCTCCAGAGTGTTGAGGCTGGCCAGCCCGTTGAAGGCCCCCACCTCGATCTGCCGAATGGAGTTCCTGCCCAGCTGCAGGACTTCCAGGTGATGGAGGTGTCGAAAGGTGTCTGCCTGGATCATCTGGATATTATTTTCCATGAGGTTGAGGTACCGGGTGTTGGAAGGAATCCCCTGAGGGACCTCGGAGAGGCCCCGGCGGGTGCACACCACCTTGCTGAACTGGTTACTGCAGGAGCAGACGGAGGGGCAGTTCTGGGGCCCGGCCGAGGCGGCAGCAGCAATGGCTGCACAGAGAATCCACACTTGCGCCGCGAGGTAGACGACGGGGAGCAGGACGGCATTCCAGGTGTGGTGCACAGTTACCTGCCACAAGACCTTCATGGTGTGGCACGTTCATAATTCACCATCGCCTGGGATTTTGGTTCAGAAAGGAGAACCAGACCTACCCCGGCTTAAGTGAGCTAGGAGCTCCTCTTTCCATCTAGAGAAGGAGGTGGGGAGGGGGCCATTAGAGACAAGAGGAGATCGGCCAACAAACACCACTCCAAACTAGCGCGGCCCCTCACTTGCCAACGCCCCCCCCCTCCCGGCAGCCCTCCAAAAGCTAGGACTTTCTCCCACCATGCAGCCCTCCCCACACCCAGTTCCCTGTCACCAACCTTGGAAGGAAGGAATTGGCATGGTGTCCTTAAGCTTTCTCCACAGGAACTGGGCACTTCGATCCCATTCTCACTTCTTAGTTTTAATTAACAAAAAGGGGAAGTGGTGGGGGCAGGAAGGGCGGAGGGGAGGGGATGGGAGGGGTGGGGGAGACAAAATGGCTTCTAGTCGATCCGGAGCCGGATCGGGCGAAGCCGCGGAGTTGAGGCGCACCCGAGAGAGCCGAGGCCCGGCGGGCTATGCAGGTGCATGCCCCCCCCTCGGCCCGGGGAGCAGCGCCACCAGCGCTTCCCTGCTTTGTCCTTGGACCCTGGCACCGGCTCGCGCCAGCCTAGGAGAGATCCGCTTCATCACCAAAGTGTGCCTCCGGCGCCCCCAGCCAGCGGCTCCGCACCACCGAAGGGAGCAAGGGCCCGAGCCGGCCGGCCGCCGTGGCGCTGCGCTCTCCTTTGTCGGCCGCTCGGGGTGCCACCGCGGATTGCAGTCTCGGCGCGCGCGGGGCCGCGAGGGTTAAGAGGAGGTGTCCGTTTCGGCGCCCTCCCCAGACACACACCCCCTTCCTCGCCGCTTCCTGCGCTCAGGGGTTAAAAAGGGAAACTGGCGGAGTTTCCAGTCTGTTCAGGGCGCAGGAGAGCAGTCCCGGCGGCCCCGAGGGGCAGCGGCGGGAAGGCGCGCCGCGCCGGGACCGCGCTGGGAAACGCACACTGGGTGCGCTGCACCGCAGCCCCTTCAGGGAGTCCGGGGGCGGGCGCGGGGCCGGCGGCGGCCCCCGAGGGCGCGCGGCCGCCAGCCGTCCCCAGGTACAGCCGGGCCCCCGGCGCACCGCCTGGCGGGCCTCGGCGCGGAGAAAGCGAGCTCGCGGCGTCCGAACGCGTTGCCTTCAGAGGCCAGGCTGTGTGCGGGCTGCGGTGGTAGCAGCGTAAGCACCCGGGGTCGCGGCGGCGGGGAGCGCTCGGGAGCCTGAGACCATGGTCCCCGGCGGCTAGCAGCGGAGGCGGTGGCAGCTGCGGGCCCCCTGCGCGCGGTGCCCACAGTCTCCTCCTCGCGCCGGGCTCGCGGTGGTGCAGGCGGCAGCCGCGCAGACTGCTCTCTCATCCTTTTGTCCTTCAGTCAGAACGTGAATGTACTGCTGACGCATACTGTTCTGGGAGAAGATTAGCGTGATGCAGTGCTCTTAGGTCTGAACGCCGCGCCCGCCGCCGCCTGCCCTCGAGGGGTTAACGTGGGGTGGCCAGCGCGTCCGTCTGCCTGCCGAGCCCGCGCCTCTGCTGGCCTCCTCCGCCACCGGCCTCCGAGCCCGCCCCCGCAGGCCCTCCGCCCCTCGAGGCGCGCAGAGGGTCGGGCGCGCGGCGACTGAGGCCGAGCGAGTCGCAGGCGTTCGCAGCTATTTTGGTCCGGTCGGAGGGAGCCGCTGGGTGGCCGCTGATAGGCTGGAGCAGCGCGGACTGGTGCAGGCCCGGGGCCCCCGCCCTCTTCCTCGCTCAGGCGCTGCGCGCGCTGGGCTCAGACCCGAGCGCGGAGGGCCGTGGTGGGGCGGCTGCAGTTGGCCGGTCGCCGGCCGGACCGCGTCACCGCACCCCGCCGCCTGCTGTCTGCGCGCCTGGCCACGCAGCCCACTCAGAGTTCGGAGCGACATCGTGGGGACTCCGGGCAGGGGCGAAGCGGCAAGGATGCTCGTCCTACTGCCCCCACCAACCTACACAACCGCCCACTGATTCCCTCACCCTTTCTCACCTTTAACTAAGGTTTAAATACTAGTTTTCTTACTGAGGGTTGCGGGAGAGGTAAGCAGTGGAAGGAAAGACCAACTGCGAGAAGTGGAGGGAGGGGATGGGAGCGCACCGCGGCCGGCTGGAAGAGTGGAGGTGAACTCCCTCTCCGGAATCCACTGCACAGCCGCTCATTCTCAGAGCCGCAGCCTCCGCCTTGCTCTCTTCACAACTGCGTCCCAACCCTTGCTCCCAGATAATCTTCGTGAAGGTCTTAAACTGCTGTCCCAGAGCTTCTCTTGCTGAGATTCCTGGGTGGAAGTACCCCGCAGTCAGAGGAAGGGACTTCCTGCTCCAATTTCTGGTTAGAGGGGTCCCTGCAGCATTTGACAGAGAAGGAGAAATGCACTAATTCAGCCTTTTCCCACCCCCAAAACAGCCTGTTCCCGACTCTACTAATGGGGGTTGGAAGGTCTGTGAGGACTAAGACTTGGGAAGTTGGTCTAGTAACCTGAACCTTATTACATATGCAGGAAATTCCTGATGTCCTGGAAACCGTTGCCTTGTGGGCAAATCCCCATTCTTTGACACTTTTTTAAAAAAATTATACATTTGCGGCCAAGCTATAACATTTATTGAACAGTCCCTCTGTATACCACCTACCCATTTTATAAACAAGTATGTTGTCTTGAATCACATAGTAGGTGGCAGAGCTGGGCTTTGAACCCTGGCAGCAACCATATATCTAGAAACGGGCTTGGATGTGATTCCCCTGAGTTTCTCCCATTGGGATGAGAACTCAGATTCCGTTTATCTGCTCTGAGGACTCTTGGTGTGGCGCTGTTGGATCAGCAATGGACTTCGAACCACAAGGAAGTTGGGCAGTTCAAACCCACCAGCTGCACCTTGGAAACCCTGTACAGGGTCGCTATAAGTCAGAACCAACTCGATGGCACTTAACAACAACAACAATCCACTCTGAGCTGTTCACATACTAAGAATTCACTAATGTGTTCTTGTTTGACCTACTTGTAGAAGTTAACTATCTTCTGTAAAATAGTATCCATTTTGCAGATGAAGGCACTGAACCTGAGGCAGGCAAGTAGTTTACTCAAGGTCATACACCCAGAACGTGACACAGCCAGCATTTCAATCCAGCCCTTCAGACCCTGAGCCCAGTTTTTCATCACTGCGACAAAAACCGCCCATTGTAACTACTCTGCAAAGTGTCAGTGGTGACAAGGTGGGGAACTCTCAATTTGCCCTGCCTGAAAGTTCAGTGAAGAGCCTAGAAGAGAGTAATAAAAAGGATGGGAGAGGTGGAACTGAGAGAAGAGTGTCCTTTAGCTTCTTTCTGTCACCATAACTAATCAAGAACAAAAAAGAGAGTTGGAGGTAAATCAGACCCTGACAGCCCGTTTTAGTTCCTTCCTGAGCTCTGTGGTGCCTCTTTTTGCTTCTGTCACTACAGAAGACACCCATAGGTCCTCGGTTTCAAACAGAGCCTTGCTTTCTTGTGAACTCAGGAAATGTGGACTAGCCTGACAGGGATTTGTGAAGGAGGATCAGAAGCTTGCTGGTGAGCAGGTCTTCTCACCATGCCCGGCCTAGAGCTTGGAGAGGAGTCTGGTGCCAAAGAAGAGCCTGGCCAGGATACGACTAGAGTATGGATCCGTGTGGAGTATGGCTGGCTGCCTGCAGGGGCCTCTGCTGCCTGGACTGGTTTTCTGCTGGTGGGGGCCAACTCAAGCCCCATTTGTTAACTCCAGATCCAGCCAATGCAAAGTTCTACCCCCAACTGTAAAAGTGGTTGAAGGTTAGGCTGACTTGGATCAGACAAGTATAGAGGTGGTCTCTCTGGATGACTTTGGCTGATGAAGCTGAGTATAGCCAAGCCCTGTGTAGGTCTATGGAGAACTCGTTGGGGCTGCTTTGCCCTCTGTAGGTCAGCTGAACTAGGAGAACGCTAGTGACACCACAAACCAGGCTCATGAGACAGCAAGGCCATGGCCACACACAGTCCGTGTGAACTGAACGTGCCTCTGTAACCTGAGGACCATCTGGACTTGGTCCATCGCTCCTCTCAGACCCCTGGTTCTGACTGCTTGCTTGCCTTGGAATGGTGCCACTAAAGAATAAGAAGCAAAGAGGAAGAGAAGGGAAAATGCTGGATTGGGAGTGTTTTCACTTGCTTTGCCCAGGAAGACTGCTGTAATCAAGCAGAGAAAGCTGGAAACGCCAGCAGACTGGGTCAGGCTGGTGTCTGTCACTTGGTATTATAGACGGAGCCTTGCAGTAAGATGGAGAGGCCCACGTTCTGGTCCCCTGCCTGCCACTGAGGAGACATGTGCCAAGTCTTAAAACAGCTCTAAAGAGCAGTTTCTTCATCTGTAAAATTAAGGAAATGGCCTAGAGAGCTCCTTCCAGCTCTCATACGCCACGATTCCCATCCCTCCTCAGAGATACAGTTCTGTGAAAAAGGCTGGTCCTTTGGGGTTGTAACCAAGTCTTGGAAGTGAGCCATGAATTTGAGGAGAGAATGCTTCCTTCAGTTTAATGTAAGAGATCCCCAGTGCCAGAGCAAATCAGATCCAACCGTTTTCTTAGCTCCTAAAAAGGCTCATAGATCACAAAACATTAAAGTTAGCAGGGACCTCAGAGATCATGTGGACTTAACCTCTCATTTTGCAGATGTCAGTAATGAAGCCCAGAGAGGCAGAGTGACTTACCTAAAGCCACATAACTCATTAATATAAGAGTGTGTCTCTTCTGAGTTCAGCTCTTGGGTCAAGATGACAGGTAACAATATATGGTCAATTAGCATTTAAACCTGAGGCTTGAAGATGTTTCCAAATGCTTATCTTCTGTGGTCTTGTATGCAGGTACCATAATTATGCTTTGCTGGATGGGAATAAAGATGGGTCTTCAATAGAGCCAGCCTGTCATTCTAAGTGACTGTGGATCCCTAATAGGAAGTGAAAAAATAGTCATCCAGATTCAAAGAGGATCCAGGACTGCCTGACCCCTTCAGGTTAGACCACTTGCCACCTTGGTAGATATCCGTGAGACACTCTCCTGAGCAGCCACTAGATGTCTGTGGTACTTCACAGGGTTTGCCCAAAGTGGGGTAGTCTTTCTTTGGCAGTGTTCTATCTTGCCTCCAGTAGGCTTGTGGGCCCCTTAAGGCGGGTCCATTGTGGCAGAAAGATGTGCCCTTGAAGCTCTGCTTACCATCTGCAATACTTTTGAGTTACCACAGCCCACTCAAGCACCTTTTCCATTTTTAGATTCTAGGCTGCTGTTTGAGAAAAGAACAGAACCCCAGAGTAAAGAAGGAAAAGGGATTTGAGAAACAGGAAGAAAGAAAAATAGTATGGAAATAGCCATCAGAGTTAAGGAAAGGTACCAGCTGATCAGGGACTTAGTAGTGAGAAAACAGTATAAGAAGTAGGCCTTGTGGAAAGAGTCATCTCTTCCTACCTAATGCAGTGAACATTTCAGTGTGTGTGTGAGAGAGATTTCTATCTCTCACTCACTTTCATCCACATTTACAAGTAGCCCTTCAGGGGCAATTGATCATGAAATTTCTGTTTCATGGCTAAAGTCATCATTACAAAAGGAGGATTATTTTTCTTGCCTGGGCTCCCATAGAGTGGTTGTGCTGTTACTCCCCATTGTCACAAAGGAAATGAATTTTCTTCCTTAGCTCAATGGGTCAAGGTATCACAGCTGTTCTAGAGCCCCCAGAATCTGCTGTACTTTCTCTACAAGTACTCTACTCTTTAAGAAAGTCAGAAGGGATGAGACAAAAAGGCCCTCTCTCTGCAGGTCCCATGCAGAGCTCTTGATTGGAAGGGCCTTCTCCTCTGAGGCTAGTTTTCCAGGCCTGCATGAAAAAAGAAACCTCCCAATCATCCCACCGCCTCGTTTGGAATAGTTTGGTTTAGATTCTAGCCACAGTCAACATACGGTGCTAGAGGTCCTATCAGAAGCCTTAAAAGTATTCACCTCTGCAGGGGCGTTGGCCTATTCCTAGTCACTTCTTCCCTTGCCTGTGTGCAGTGGTGGTTATGTGCCATGGAGTCAGTTCCGACTCATAGCAACCCCATATAAGGTTTCAGAGGCAGTAAATCTTTACAGGAGCAGAAAGCTCGTCTTTCTCCCACAGAACCGCTGCTAGTTTCGAACTGCTGACCTTGAGGTTCGAAGTCCGAGTTGTAACCACTATTCTACCAGAGCTCCTTTGCCTGTGTATAGTTGTAGTAATAATAATGTTAATATAGCAACACTGGCAGTGGTGTTGCTAGGTGCTTGGCACTGTGCTAGGCGTGTTACATGTATTTAATTTTCACAGCAGCTCTGGGAGGTGAATCCCATTAGATATCCCTGTTTAGCAGATGGAGTTAAGAAGCTCTCCCAGCGTCACAGAACTAGCGTGTGACCATATTCGTTTGCTGAATCTGCTGAAAACAAATTTCCACGTAGCGGATGGCTTAAAACAACAGTAACTTACTCTCTCACGGTTCTGGGGCTAAACATCCAAAATCTCTCAGGACCATGGTCTACCCAGGGGCTCCAGGAGGGGATCCACTCCTTGTTTTTTCCAGCTTTGGTGACCCATCAGCATTCCTTGACTGGTGACCACATCACTCCAGTCTTGGCCTCTGTTGTTAATTGCCTCCTTCGCTTCTGCCTTGTCTCTCTCTTCTGTGTATCTGTGATGAGGACTTGTCATTGAATGTACGGCTGACCTGGAAATCCCAAGAAGTCCTCATCTCAAGAGTCTTAGTCACATCTGCAAAGACTCTCAGGTTCTAGGGATTAGGAGGTAGACAAATCTTTTGGAGGACCACCATTCAGCTCACTACAGTGACAGGTTTCAACCTCCCATCTGCCCAGAGCCCAAACCCTAAGTCACTGTGATGTGTCCTCTCTGAAAACCAACAGGTGACTTTTGAGGGTAGAGTGTGGATCTTCCCAGTGGGAAGGGAAAGGGTCAATGCATGAACCGAGAGAAGGAACAGGCTGGCTGGGCCAACTTATTCACTTTATACTGTGAATTGAGTGAAAGTTTATAGAGCAGATCATCAGTTTTACATTCAGCAAATCATACACTTTGCTTCATTATAATGATTGCAATCCTCTCAATGTGCCAACAGTTCACAGTATTGACCTCTATTCACTTTAGCATTGCATTCCTCCCTGGGTCTCCCATTACCTTTGTCTTTCCTCTGCTAACCTCCCTCTTGTGTGTTGCCTGCCCCATCTCCCATGTTGACATGTCTCTGCCCTGTAGCCCATGAACACTTTCCCCTCTCTCTCCCCACTCCCCGCAAACATCATAGATTGTGTCTTTTATCAAGACATCCTTTTCTTAACTTTTCACAACATTGGTCTCATACATTATTTGTCCTTTTTTTTTTTTTTCCTCTGTAATTGACTAACTTCACCCAGCGTAATAATGTCCTCCAGGTTCATCTATGTTGTGAGGTATTTTGCAGATTCATCGTTATTTTTCAGTGTGGCATATTATTCCATTGTGTGTATGTACCAGTTTGTTTAACCATTCTTCTGTAGATGAGGATTTAGGCTGTCTCCATCTTTTTATTTTTGACTTTTTACAATATTGTTGTTAAATGCCTGCGATTCAGTTCCAACTGTTAGTGATCTTGTGTGGGGTTTCTGAAGAACGGCTGGTGAGTTTGAACCACCAACCTTGCCATTCAAACTGACCCTGTGGTCCAGTGCTTATCCTACAGTGCCACACAGGACTCCTTCAATATTTGTCCTTTTGTGATTGACTAATTTCACTCAGCATAATGTCCTCTAGGTTCAACCACATTGTGAGGTGTTTCACAGATTCATCATTTTTCAACAGTTTATAGTATCCCATTGTGTGTACGTACCAAAGTTTGTTTAACCGTTTTTATGTTGATGGGCATCCTTTCAGTATGTCTTTTGTAGACAGCATATTGAAGTGTCCTGTTTTCTTATCCATTCTGTTTTCTCTGTCTCTTGATAGCGTGACTGCTGCATTTAATCCATATATATTCCATGTTATTATTGATAGGTACGAATTGATTGCTGTGTGTTTTTTTGTGGTGATGCTGGATTCTTTGTTCAACATAATTTCCTACACAGAAATTTTTTTTGGTGGGGGGGGGTTCTTTTCATTTTCATTTTTGTTATATTAATGTTTCCTAAATCTTTATGAATTTCTTCTATTTTATTTTGATGTCAAGGAATATTAATTTTCTTTCAGGCTACACTGTTATTAATTTTTTTCCTACTTAAAACAGTATGTTTTATCTTTAAATCTATGTGACTGCCTTGTCCTTTGAAGTTCTGTATCTACACTAGACCTTCATTTGCTTTGTAGCTGACTTCATTATAAATTGAGTATCTCTGGTTCCCTGTTTTCAGTCTTACAGGTTTGTTTTGCTCTAAGTACTTCTATATCTGGATTGAATTCTGGGTGGTGTTGTCATGCATAGTAATTTAGGTTGTTGTTGGCTGTTGCTGGTTGGTTCTCAGTCCAAAGAATATCCTGTAGCATTTTTTGTGAAGTTTGACAGGTCATTACAAATTCCTTTAATTAATGTCCTAATTTGCCATCGTATTTGAGGGACAGCTTTGCTTGGTTGGCAATTTATTTTCTTTCAGAGGTTAGTATTTGTCATTTCCTTGTCTTTTCGCCTGCATGGTTTCTACTGAGAAATCAGATCTTAGTCTTACTGGTTCTCCTTTGTAGGTAACTTTTCATTTTTCCCGAGCAACTATCAGGGTTCTTTCTTTCTCTTTGGGTTTGGAAAGTTTGATTGTAATGTCTTGATGATTTTCTTTTGCAAGCTATCCTATTTGGGGTTTGTTCAGTTTCTTGTATGCTCATCTTTGCATCTTTCTTGATGTTAAGGAAGTTTTCTTCCAATAACTCTTAGACATTTTTCTCTGTGCTTTTGTTTTATTGTCTCTTTCTCTTCTGAAATTCCAATCACTCATAAGTTGTTCCTATTCATGGTGTCCTGCATAATTCTTAGGCTTTCTTCAGATTTTTTCATTTTGATTTTCTGATTGTTCTTCTAGCATACTAGTATTAAGAGATTTATCTTCAACTTCACTAAGACTTCCATTGCTTCGAATCTATTCCTTTGACCTTTCAATATGTTGTCCACTTCTGACATCTGCATATTAATCTTCTTGATTTCTAACTGCAGGTTTTGTATTATTTTTAAATTTGCATTTATTTTGTTCTTGTGGCGTTTTCCTGAATTCCTCTAAAGTTTGTGTGTGTGTGTGTGTGTGTGTGTTCTCCTTGCTTTCCTCAGTCTATCAGTCCCTTTAAGGTACGTAATTATCGTTCTTTTGAATTCTTTTTCAGTTAGTTCCATTATCGTTTCTTCCTCAGAAACATTTTCTGTCTCTGCATCTTGGTCATTTCTATGAGACAGTCTTCTCTTGTTTCTTCTGTGAGCTAAAATAGTCTGTTGTTGCTGGGGCATTGTGGGGTTGTTGTATGTTAATTGATGATTGTGTGTTGGTGTGCCCTTAGGTTCTCCCCAGCTGTCTCCTGTGAGTGTAGTTAGAGAATGGAAGCATGTGCACCATCCTCATTGGCCACTCATGCACCTCACCTTCCTTAGGGTGGGCTTAGCTGCTGTTGGCTGTTGGCTGCCATTGATCAAGTGGCATAGGAGCTGGTATTAGCTCTTGCCCAGTGGGAGATGCTACAGAGGGGGTACGGTTGTGGCTGGGCTGTATGGGCACAGTTGCTATCTCCTCTCGGGTGGAAAACAGAAAACCCCTTTCCCCACCCCCCACACAGGACAACAAAACACAATAAACAAATAAGGAATCAACAATGAAAAGAGAAAATGATAAAGAGAAAAAAAAAAAAATGAAAACAGGCAGCAACCAGAAAAAAAAGAACATAATCACTATAAAGACAAAGGAGAGACAAGGAAATAGGGCTATGAAAGAGAGGAAATAAAAGGAAGAAATATTTTTAAAACATATAGTAAAACCAAGGAGAAGGAAAATGAGAAGAGAGCAGAGAGTAGTAAAGAAAGATCAAAAGGGGGGGAAAGAAGAAGAGAGGAAATGAGAAACAAATAAAAAAGGAAAAACTAAAGCAGAGATAGAATGGATAAAATTCAAGGGAATGGAAAGAGAAGAAGGAAAAGAAAACAAACAAACAGAAAAATGAAATAACAAAAGGGAAAAACCAAACCCCAAAATTGAAAAACAGTGCAGTTGTTGGACCCAGAGAGGAGAAAACTTTGGGGAGCTCCTGCAAGCCAGGTTGCTCAGGGAGGTGGACTTGGGAAAGATGGGAGAGCTGACTTCCTGCCCGGTAAATGGAGTTCCTATTAGCCTCAGTTTTCTCCATGCTCATGGCACTGAATCTGAAAGGAGTTCGTGGAGGTTGTTGATAGTCCTGGTTTCAGTGTCTCCTGGGACCACAGGGCCTGAATGCTGGTCTGTAAACTGTGCTTAATAACTATACTTACTTTGTGGTGTTATTATTGGGTTAGAAGCAAGTGTGGGAAGCCAGTCAGTCAAAGCAAGTAGTAGCTGCAGCATTATTTTCTGCTATAGAAATTACTGTGTTGTTGTTAAGTGCTGTTGAATTGGTTCTGACTCATAGCAACCCTGTATAGGGTTTCTGAGGAGCGGCTGGTAAGCTTGAACTGTTGACTTTGTGTTTCAAACTGTTCTTGCTATCCAGCTCATTAACCCACAGTGCCACACCAGGACTCCTAGAAACTGGTATCAAAAGGCAGTATTCTGTCCAGAGTTAGTTATTGATAGAAAATCATGAAATAGTCTTAGATTATAGAAGAGTTGCAAAAAGAGTAGAGTTCTTGGCATATTCTTTACCCAGCTTTCCCATGTGTTCACATCTTATGTAACCACAGAACATCGACCAAAGTTAGGAAATCAACTTATTAGTCAAAGTACAGCCTTTCAGTCTTGATCCTACAGTCTTTTCTCCACGTCACTTTATGAATGATTCAAATAATTGATTGATCCAAAATTATGCTTGACCCAAACTGCCACATGGCCTGAACCTTTGAACCCCTATTTGATTAGTCTTCTTCCTCACTCCTTACCCTTTAGTCATGCTGGTCTTGTTTCTTCTGCAATATCCAAGCTGATTCTGCTCAAAAGGGCCTTTGTCATCTCCTGTGCCTGGGATGTCTTCCCCTATACCTTTAGGCTCCCTCTTGAGCAGGTCACCTCAGAGGTGCGTTTCATGACTAAAACTATCGCCATTTAGTCATTTGTGACTCATAGCGACCCGATAGGTCAGAGAACTGCCACACCTGTCTACTGCAGAGTAACTGGTGGGTTCAAACTGCGGACCATTCAGTTAGCACCAGGGCACCTCTCATTTTTTCTGTTGTTTTCAGTTCCATGACTGCCCAATCTAAAAGAGCCCCACCAATCATGATCACACTGCCCCACTTTTTTTTCTTGGTAACAACGTTCACCATTCTCTGAAATTTTCATTTATTTGCTTGCTTGTTTCCTGCCTGCACAGTTCCATGAAAGCAGAGTTGGTTTCTAATGCCTGGGTCATAATAGTTCTATAGCTTGTGTATGAATTCATTTTTGCAGAAGAAAGGAGGCTGTTCTCACATGGCCCATGTGGCCAAGTGCAGATCTCAAATCGGAGTCCATGGCCCTAGCTCTGCTCTTGGGAAAAATAACAACAACAACAACAAAAAGGTGAAATTTACCAACTTCATTTTTGAAAAAAGGCTGGGAAAAGTATGAGAATCTTAGTAATCAGAGTTTTCTCTCATTCCATTTTTAGACTTCCCCAAGTCCCTTTGCAAAGGAGCCCTGGTGGCACAGTGGCTAAGAGCTTGGCTGCTAACCAAAAGGTCAGCAGTTTGAACCTTCGCGTCACTCCTTAGGAGAAAGATATGGCAGTCTGCTTCCATAAGGATTTACAGCTTTAGAAATTCCATGAGAAGTTTTCCTCTTGTCTTAAAGGCACTGTGGGTTAATGCACCAGACTGCAAAGCCGTTTAAACTGCAAAGTTGGCGGTTCAAGCTCACCAGCCACTCCTCGGAAACCCTATCCAGGGTCGCTATGGGTCGGAATCATCTCAATGGCAGTGGGTAGCCCCTTGCTGAGAGATTTATGAGAAAGAGTTTCGTTAGAGGTATCTGAGGAACTCAGGGAGTCTTAGCAATTGTGACTGTGCGTGGGAGCCCCCAGGTGCACATATCTGGCTCATATGTGTGGACTCCTGTCTTTTCCAAATTCGCTCAAGTGCATTTCTCTGAAGGGAGTGAGAGCTGTTGAGCCTGAAATAGGGAACACCAGGACAGTAAGATCAAATGCTCTGAAAGTGGCTGTGCCAACGCTTTTTGCTAATTAAAGAATGTTAGGACAATCGCCACTAGCAGCAGTAAAGGGCGCCCCATTACCTCGCTTTATGGAGAGCTGGGTAAATTTAAAGGCAGCTATAAATATCCTGCTGAGTGCCTGAGCTGTAGCACAGTGGGCGGGCCAGTCGGTGGGCACCTAGCTGGGCAGTGAGAGGAGCTTGGGCTTCTGTCCCCCTCTGTCCTGGGGCCTCATCTCTCTTAGCTGTCAGTCTGCACATTTTGCATGGCTAAAGAACAAACAATTCCATTAGCAAAATCTTAATTTGAAACCCTCATGGGGAGATGAGGGACACAGCTGTGTGATGAGGGGTCTGACTGATAGCCCAGACCACCTGGATCCTTCTCTAGCTTAGTCTTGACTTGCCTTCCTGTTTCCCTTGAGAGAAGATGTTTCTTCATACTGAGCCTTCATTGCCCTCAACCGTGGTACAGCACAGAACGTTTTTTAAAGTCTCACATGGCTTAGGTAATCTAAGCCTAGTAATATTCTAGAAACCCATCTTAGTTTTCCAGTGCCGCTTTAACAGAAATACCACAAGTAGGTGTGCCTTTAACAAACAGGAATTTCTTCTTCCTCAGTTTAGAAACTAGAAGTCCAAATTCGGGGCACCAGTTACAGAAGGCCTTATATATTTATCACTGGATTCTAGAAGGTTCTCAGCACAAGGATCCTGAGTACAAATGTCATGCCCCTCCCACCTCTTCTTTCTTAGTAGTACTGAGGTCTCTCCAGTCTCTACTCGCTTGTTGATTCTCTTAAGTCAATTTCTTTTGGGATAACTCCAAGATGCAACCTCATCCTGCAGATTATATGCTGCCTCATTAACATACTGCCATTAACGCTGCCTTGGTAGCATCGTGCTGTGTTGTGTTGTGTCCTGTGAAGTCGGTTCCAACTCACAGTGACCCGGTATAGGATTTCCAAGAATTGGTAGGTAGGTTTGAACCGCTGACCTGGTGATTAGCAGTACAGTGCTTATTCTACAGCGCCTTACCATTAACATCATTATTGTTGTTGTTAAGTGACATTGAGTCGATTCTGACCCCTAACGACCCTGTATAGGGTTTCCAAGTGTATAGGGTTTCCAAGGAGTAGCTGGTGAGCTTGGACTGTTGATCTTGTGGTTCAAACTGATTTTGCCGTCCAGCTCATTCACCCATTAGGATTTAAAATGTATAGGATAATTACATCAGGGCGTCCTGGGAGCATCGTGGTTACACATCGGCCTGCTAACTGCAAAGTAAGCAGTTCAAATCCATCAGCTGCTCTGTGGGAAAAAGATGAGGCTTTCTGCACTTGGAGATTTACAGTCTCGGAAACCCTATTATACTGGGTTGCCATAGTCAGAACCAACTCGATGGCACACTACCACCACCACTTCCAGGATAATTACACTAGATCACAAACTGGAGGGTCTTTTCATAATACTGAGAATCGTGGCCCAGCCAAGTTGACACATATTTAGGGGGAGCACAGCTCAACCCATAGCAGGACGCTTACTGAGCACTCAGTGCTCCAGAGAAAAACAGTTGACAACGTCTGAACAGGATAGAGGCATACTTTTTATACTTACCAAGAGACATTGGACAGAATTTAAGGAATGGACAGGACTTGGACTTTTTTTCCATGATTTTCATTGGTTCCGTTTGGCTTACAACCTGTTGTGTTCTTACCCAACAAGGCCTCCCAGCCGTTCTAATCCCTTTGGTTTATAGAGTGGAGCCATGTTGGCACTGCCTTCTCGATCTGTTCAGCGTCTGTGTCCCTCAGGCTGCCTGGCACTGTTGGTTCATTGTTTTCCAGTTGGGTGCTGCCTGTCTTCAGCTACGGCTAGCTAGGGTTTCCTCACTTGCACTTGGTGTCACCATTCAGTGGTAGTGGCTCTGTGCCATGGAGTCAGTTCTGACTCACCGCGACCCTGTGAGTAACAGGGTTTCTGAGGCTGTAAATCTTTACAGGAGCAGAAAGCCTCATCCTTCTCCCGTGGAATGACTGGTAGATTCTAACTGCTGACCTTGAGGTTAGCAGCCGATTCGTAACCAGTACACTACCAGAGTAATTTGGACTCCACAGAATGTTCCTTTATCTTATCTAATGGAGCCCTGGTGTGGTGCTGTAGGATAAGCACTGGGCTGCTAACTACAAGATCGGCAGTTCAAACCCACAGCTGTTTCTCGGAAATGCAGGATCACTATCAGCTGTAACTGACTCAGTGGTGCATAGCAACAACAGTGAGTTTCAGGGGGGAATGAGAAGACCAGTGAAAGATGTTGTTGTGAAGTGCCGTTGAGTCGATTCTGACCCATAGCGACCCTGTATAGGGTTTTCAAGGAGCAGCTGGTGAGCTTGAACCACCAACGTGCAGCTCAAACAACTTTCCAGCCTGATACATTAAGCCCACAGC
Organism: Chrysochloris asiatica; assembly: GCF_000296735.1. Classification (NCBI taxonomy): domain Eukaryota; kingdom Metazoa; phylum Chordata; class Mammalia; order Afrosoricida; family Chrysochloridae; genus Chrysochloris; species Chrysochloris asiatica. The sequence continues at coordinate 562,047 of NW_006408559.1, forward strand.
ACCACACAATGAAGGCTATATGGACTTGAGTTGTGTTTCTCAGTGGCTAGTGGAACCACCTTCACGCAACCCCACTTCCACAAAAGGACAAGCTCAGTATTCTCAACTGTAAGGGGAATGCAGCATCAGAAATACCAGGAGAAGACCAACCCAGAGTTGACCCCACTGGCTTCCCCTTCCAATTTAGAGAGAAATATTAAGACTGTCCCCAGTGTGTGCCCAGCAGGCTGACCTGTTCATAGTCATAGTCTTCTTTCCCATACAGCTCTCTCTTACCCAGAGTTCTGAATTTGGTCAGAATTAATGGGTTTGTTTGTTTCTAACCTTGGGTAATATAATTAACCTATACTTTAATCTCCCAGAATATCACCCCTGGTTATGAACCCTAACTCTTAATTTCCCCTCCCCACTGCTAGCCAGGAATGCTATGCATTGTCCTCTTTAGAATCTGCTGTGTGGGTCTCACACTACTTGTCTGAAGGACACCAGAGTGACCAGACCGAAATGGCTCTGCTGGGGCGGGCTTCAGACTCTTCCGCCATGTTGTTGGGCCAGAGGAAGTTTGCTCTGTGTTGCTTTCTTGAGGACTAGGGCCAGTTTGTGTAGCAGCCCAGGGAGGCTGCTTGATTTGTATGCAGTGCACAGCCCTGGAAAAAAGCTCCCGTGAGGAGCTGTGCCAGCCAATAACTCTGAACAGAGTCTTTGTGTGAGTGAGCGGCTGGGCTGGACAGGGGCTCCCTCGGGCCCCCAAGTGGCCTCTCTGGCCATGTTAACTGGGAGGAGGGATTTAGAGCTGTCATGGAGCCACTGGGGATCCCTACCTAAGCATTGACCATCTTGGTGTCCCAGCACACAGGCCTGCATAAGCTTAGCCCATACTGCCCTGACTCCTGGCAGCCTGCCCCAAATGCCAGTCAGGATCCATTCCTGGCTGCATGTGTGCGTGGGCATGTAAGAGACAGTAAGTGAAGAGAGAATATGAGCACACCAACCAGCCAGCAAATTGGGGACATCCTGGTGTGACGCTGTGGGTTCACGCGTCAGACTACAAAGCCGTTTGAACTGCAAAGTCAGTGGTTCAAGCTCACCAGCTGCTCCTCCGAAACCCTATACAGGGTCGCTATGGGTCGGAGTCGACTTCACAACAACAGTTCTCTCTAGTAGAAACCCCTGAGGTCTGAGAGATGTGATATGTGTTCAATACTCTGTTGGGTAGGGGGACTCTCTCTTTCTCCTCTCTCTTCCATAGGAGGCCCGATGTTGGCCTGCTTCCACACACTTCTGGCATTCACAGGGTGAAGTTCTTTATCAACTTGAAGACCCAAGGCGGAGGCTCCCGCTCTCCCAGCCAGCTTGGACACTGCCACCCACAACAGCCCCGCCCATTTTCCATAGGCCTCAGGAGCTGGCTCAGAGCCAGCTCCTGTCTGAGTCTGTCTCTTTAAAATGCTATTGGTTATTAACGAGGTTTCTAAACACAAAACCTTGCCTCGCTTGCTTAGGTGCACAAGGCCATTCTGATCTTTCTTTAGGAAGGAGTAGAAAGAATTAAGTGGGTATTGAAGAATTTCCTGAGGCCCCACATGTTCGCCTAGAGGGTGGTAGTACAGGCAAGCAGAATGGCGCTTGCTCCTAGACTTTAGTCCTGAACATGTCCACCTCACACCTCGTGAGAGAAGTGGCTCATAGGTGTGACTTAGCACAGCCAGGTGGGCAGCATGTGTCACAACAGGTGCCCCCACCCTCAGCCCTTCAGATTCCAGTGCTGTTGGGTTTCTCATACTGACCTCACCTTTTCTACAGTCTAAACTCCTTTTGTATCTCATTGGGCCTAATTATTTTGAATATATTGATCCAAAGACCTGATGTCCAATTCTTTGGACTGAAATCTGTGGCTGCCCATACTTTGTCCTCACAAGTAATCTCCCTGTACGGCACATTGCAGTTCGGTGGTGGAATTCTCCCATTCCATGTGAGAGGTCTGGGTTCGATTCCCGGCCAAGGCACCTCATGTACAACCAGCACTGTCTTTCATTGGAGGCTGGCGATTCGCTATGATGCTGACCACGTCTCCAGACTACAACAGACTAGGAAAAAAACCCTGGTGATCTACTTTTGAAAATCAGCCAGTGAAAACACTGTGGATCACTGCAATCTAGTCTTCCACCAGTCATACAAGGATGGCGCAAGACTGGACAGTGCTTTGTCCCCTTGTGCGCGGACTAACAGCAATACGTATGCATTGCAAAGTTTTCTAAAGAGTGTCCATTAAATAGGACATTTTAACCTGACAAATTCTTGGGTTTTGTTTTGTTTTTGCATTTTACTTTAAATGCCTTTAAAAGGTAGGGTAGAAGGAAGTGCTCACAGGACTGTTCCTAAGAGAGGCTGTGTCTGAAGCCAGTAGCTGGCAGCCCAGGGTCACCCCCAGTCTTAGGCCTTCATGTGTGGCTACTTGGAGGAGAACAAAAAATCCCGGGAAATACTGCCACCAGCTAAGAAAAGAGGCTTCTTCCAGTCCCACCCCCATCTCCAGTGGCCTGTGTGTGTGTGAGAGAGAGAGAGAGAATGAGAGAGAGAGAGAGAGAGAGAGAGAGCTCTACTCAGAGGAGCCAGGGAGCTGACAGCTCTGACAAAGTAGCCCAGAATGATTGAATCCCATCCCATACACCAGGGCCAGGTAGGCCCGCAGGAAGCCGGCCTGTGGACGGTGCAGCCCTGCCTCCCTTGCATAGGCCTCTGTCCCTGGAGGTCAGGTGGAGAGAAATCAGAAACCAGCAAATTGAAAGATGGTTACCTTGGAACCCTGTTCAGGTACAACAAGCTTTTTTAAAAAAAAATAACTTAATTTCCCTCCCATGGTTTCTCCTTGCTGAAGTCATTCATTTTTTTTGCCCCAAAGAAGACAATAAAAGGGGTGTAGAATAAAGAAACTGATTGCTCTCTCCACCCTCTTTCCTTCTCCTACATTTTATCCCTCCTTTCAGTTCTACCCCCAGCACATAAAGCTCAGAGAACCTTCAGGAAAGAGACTTGGCTCTCATGGTTGGAGGTATTCTAGTCATTTCCCACTCAGGCTTTCTTTGCAGACAGTTCGCATAGAGTAGACAGAATGTGTTTATCTCTGGTTGCTAATGCCATTGATGTTTCTCAAATCCTTATTTTGCAAATCCACTTGTGTCCTGGGTTTAGCTCCCGATTACAGGGTTAGTGAGATTATGGGTTGTCTGATGTCTTCTCCAAGTTTTCCATCAGATTTGTGGCTCCGAAATGAGGAATTTGTGCATTGATAGGACAGAGCTGAAGGGAAAAGGGTCACATGTGAAGTGTTGGAGTGGAATCAGCCTTGAGATTGGATCAGAATTAGCTGAGAATTCGGAACGCGAGGCTTTCTGACTGCTGGGCTCACTGCTACGCCGGGCTGCCTGGGCCCTCTTTCTAGACCAAGTTTTCAGATGCCCTTCCTGCTCCTCAAGCCTGCTCATCACACCCAGAGTGGAGCCAGGGGGAAGCACCCTCTGCTGGGAGCTCTGCTGTCATCAGCAGTCCCTTCAGCCTCATCTTGTCACTTCTCATTAGCCAGCTGTTCTGCTCAACATCCAGGAGCCCAAGAAACTGAAAAAAGGACAGAGATGGGCTGCCACTCCTACCCTGACACTCTGAGATAGTGAGAGATCCAGCCAGCAGGTTCTGTTGTGGAGGGGAGGCTGTGGGAAAGGCACATGGTCACTTGACATGTAATAGTTACGTTTTGTGCTGCAAGTAACAGGAAATCCAAGCAATGTAAATATGAGATGTATCGTGTCATCTAAAGAATTATCCATCCAAAGCTCGGGCACTTCTAGGGTGAGCCACTTTACCTGAGCTCTTGTGCCAGTCAGAATCAGGCACTCTTTCTATCTTTGGACATTCTTTCAACATAACCACCATGATTTTCTTGGTTGCAAAGTGGTTGCCGTAGCTCCAGGCATTGTCTGTTCACACACCAATCTCCAAAGGCAGAAGAAGCTTAGTTTTTTTTAAAAAATCTTGTTGTTGAGTGCCTTTGAGTCAATTCCAACCCATAGTGACCTGGTATAGGGTTTCTGAGGAGCCGCTGGTGAGCTTGAACCATTAACTTTGCAGTTTAGTGCATTAACCCCCAGCACCACACTAGGACTCCTTTCTTTTAATAGGCATCTTTCTTTTTTTGTGAAACCTTCTAATGTGAGTTGGGTAAAGGTTTACAGAGCAGATCATCAGTTTTCCTTCCAACAAATCCCACACTTTGTTTCATCTCAATGACTTCAGTCCCCACCAGTTAACAATAGTTCTCCCACTTTTTCTCCCTGTGATTCTTATTTCCAGTCTATCCTCCTTCCCAACCCCTCTGAACTTTGTCCCCAGCTAAATGTTGCCCTTTGGATCTTGAATGGTTTACCTTTCCATTACCATGGAAAGCATGCCTTGCTGGTGGTGATGGTCCCCCTGTACAGATAGCTGTATTCTCTATAGCTATCCTATCCACTGCTTGGTTGGAAATTGGGCCACAAGAGTAAGTTCCATGCTAGACCTGATGGGTGGCCAATTGCCATAGGCTAGCCTTTAAAAGAAAAAAGTCTTGCTCACAAGCCTCCTAGCTGGCTTTTCCTTGTTGACACTTGTATGGCGTGGCCAATCCTAAACCAACATGTGGGACCGAGAAAGAGTGTGCTCCTCCCTCACCTCAGTGATTGACTAAGCCCAGGGATTCACTGTGTTGTTGTTAGGTGCCATTGAGTCAGCACTGACTCATAGCGACCCTATGCACAACAGAACGAAACACTACCCAGTCCGGTACCAACCTCACAATCCAATCGTTGCTAAGCCTGAGCCCATTGCCACCGCCACTGTGCTAATCCATCTCACTGGGGTCTTCCTTTTTTTCTCTGATGCTCTACTTTATCAAACATGATATCTTTCTCTAGGGCTGGGTCCTTCCTGATATTATGCGTAAGATATGAGAGAGGAAGTCTGACCATCCTGGCTTCCAAGGAGCATTCTGGCTGCACTTCTTCCAACACAGATTGGTTTGTTCTTCTGGCATTCCATGGCACTTTTAATACTCTCTTCCAACACCATAACTCAAATGCATCAATTCTTCTTAGGTCTTCCTTATTCACTGTCCAACTTTCACATGCATATGAAGTCATTGAAAATACTGTGGTTTGGGTCAGGCATACCTCAGTCTTCAAATTGACATCTTTGCTCTTCAACACTTCAAAGAGGTCTTGTGCAGCAGATTTGCCTAATGCAATATGTCGTTTGATTTCTTGACTGAAGCTTCCATGAATTTTGGTGGTTGCTATGAGCAAAATGAAGCCTTTGACAACTTCGATCTTTTCTCCATTTATATGGATGTTTTTTATTGGTCCAGTGGTAAGGATTTTTGATTTCTTTACATTGAGATGCAACCCATACCAAAGGCTGTGGTCTTTCATCTTCATCAGTATTTTAAGTCCTCTTTGCTTGCAGCAAGCAAGGTTATATTATTTCTATATCACAGGTTATAACGAGTCTTTCTCCAGTCCTGATGCCACGTTTTTCCTCATATAATCCAGCTTCTCAAATTATTTACTCAGCATACAGATTGAATAAGTATGGTGAAAGAATACAACCCTGGCGCACACCTTTCCTAATTTTAAACCATTTGGTGTCTCTTGTTCTATTTGAACAACTGCCTCTTGATCTATGTACAGGTTTCTCCCAGAGGCTCATAGAGTTTGTGAATTTGGATAGGAAAAATAATGACGTCTTTATTGGGATTAATCTCTACTCCCGTAAAGATTTACACCCTCGGAAACCCTGTACAGGGTCGCTATGGGTCGGACCCGACTTGACGGCACTTAACAACAACTAGTATTAGTGTGGGGTCCTGGTGTAACACCGTAGGATAAGTACCCACCAGCTGCTCCTTGGAAACCCTGTACCAGTGTCGCCGTGGGTCAGAATCGACTTTGCAGCACTTAACAGCAACAATACTGCAAACAAAATGTCCCTTGCTGTCAAGTCATTTGATGCAGACCCAGCAACTGTATAGGACTAAGTCCACAACTAAATATTTATGGGACTAGTCGGTCACATTCTTCTCCCATGAAGAAGCTGGTGCGTTTGAGTTACTCAGCCCCCAGAGCTTCTTATACCTGCTACTGTGTTGTTAAGTGCTATCGCGTCAACTCCAACACGTAACAACCCTATACAGGATTTCTGAGGAGCTGCTGGTGTGTTTGAACCTACAGCACCATACCAGGACTCCAGACTTATTACTAGATCTTCACAGAGTGTTCATAAAGAAGCACATGTATTTACTGTGTCCTGATTTGGTGGTGGTGGTTATGTGCCGCGGAGTCGGTTCCGACTCAGAGCAACCCTATACAGGGTTTCCAAAGCTGTAAATCTTTACAGAAGCAGAAAGCCTCATCTTTCTCCTGCAGAACAGCTGGTATTTTTGAACTGCTGACCTTAAGGTTCGCAGCCCAATTCGTAACCACTACGCTACGAGAGTTCCTTCTGATTTGGGTGGGTTTAAAAAAAAAATTGGGATAGTCATATTCGATACAACCTCATTCCTTTGTCTTCTGTGAAGGAGCCCATACGGAGGCCTGCTGAGTTAAGTGTTGGACTGCTACACCATAAATTCAGCAGTTTGAAGCCACCAGCCCACTGTGAGGAGGGAGAAAGAGGAGTAAAGATTTAGGAGGATTATGAAGGAGGCAGTCGTAGATTGTATGAGACTGCTAAAGGGGGCCCATCGCCCACAGATGAAACAGCTGGCCCAGTCAGCATCTGCTGAATCACAAGGAGCAGTGATGGGCTACTGAGCTAGCCCATCCTCAGCCGGTGCCACCCACCAGCACCCGGTCATTCCCAGCCATGCCACCCACCTGTCAAACACACTTTTGCCAAATCTGCATACTCCCTGTGAAATTATTTTCTTGATAATTTTCTTTAAATCACTCTGTTCTTACTGAAATTCACTGTAAAAAAAAAAAAAAAAGGAAACGTCCTTAAATGTATCACGTAGCATAAATGAAAGGAAACTATACAAATAAATGCAGAGAAAACAGAACATTGTTACTGCTTTCTGCCTAATGCCTGTTTATCTATACAGCTCTGGACCCAACATCTGCCCTTTTTTTGGTTAAAGAGATGACAATGACACATTCAGGAGCCCTAGTGGTACAACGGCTAAGCACTTGGCTGTTAAGCAACAGGTTATCAGTTCAGCATCATACCTGGCTCCACAGCCAAAAATCCTGGCAGTCTGCTCCCGTGGAGAACCACCTAAAACCCTGTGGAGCAGGTCTCCTGGGGCTGCTAGAAGTCTAAACCAACTCCACAGCCCACAACAACAAGGACACATGAGCAACAAATGGAGACATCCTCAACAGCAGATGTGACGTAGGCCGGAGTTGAGAGTTTGTGTTCCACCAGTTTATGCCCTGTCACTGGCCCATCTGATGACATCATAGCTGCTTATAATTCTGTCCTCCCCTAGCAGATTTGTTGTTCAGTGCCGACTCATAGTGACCCAGTATAGGGTTTCCGAGGAGCCGCTAGTGGATTTGAACTGCCGACCTTGTGGTTCGAAGTCTGATGTTGATCCTACAGTGCCATACCAGGAGTCCTCTTATAGACTTTGTTGTTGAGTCGAGTCGGTTCTGACTCATAGTGATCCAGTATAGAATTTCTGAGGAGTGACTGGTGAGTTTGAACCACCAATCTTGTGGTTTAAACAAACCTCGCAGTCCTGCGTGGCCCCTAATCTCTTCGGAGTAACTACTGTCATCTTCTGCGATCTCTTAAACTACATGTCAGGGTCTGTTTTCCTCTAGGTCATCCCTGCCACTCTCCTGTCTGTCAGTGGTTCCTGGAATTCCCAGTTTTCCCTTTTCTGTACTCCTTTTTCCCCTCTCGAGAGGTCAGACTAGCGTGTGCCTGTCTGCATTCTAATGGACTCTGGGCCCTGAACACGTAAGGGCTGTAATCTTTTCGTTGATTGGACTAATGTTACTCAGTGGGACTTGGAGGGGGAGGACTCAGCCTTGGAACTCATATCAGAAGAGGCAGCTTTTCCTGGCCTAGCACAGAACTCAGGCAAAGCAAACTACAGACCAGAGGGGTTGCACAAAGTAGTCTGGGCCCTGGTCCTAGCAGGAAAAGGACACACTGGAATGGGTGGAGCCGGCAAAGGATGGAATCGGGGATCTTAGCCCACCCCAGTCTTGTTAAGTGCTGTCAATTCTAATTCTGTATAGGGTTTTTGAGGTTGTAAATATCTTGGTGGGAGCAGAAAGCCGCATCTTTATCCCATGCAGTGGCTGGTGGACTCAAACTGCTGACCTTGTGGTTCACAGTCCAGTGCTTATCCTACAGAGCTACCCAGTGTAGAGATGAGGAAACCCAACACAGAGTAGAAAAGCAACTGTCTTGAAGTTACAGTTGCAGCATGTGGCAAAGCTAGAAGAGAAGGCCCTACTTGTATTATATCATTCCCAGGGGACAAATATGACAGTAAGTCACAAAGTTTTGCTACAAAATCATAGAAACTTTTATTAAACAAAAATATCAAAATGTGAAACTGTTCTCCATCTACGTATAAATCCTTTTCTGAAGAATTCTACACTCTTCAATTTATTCCGTATCAAACAGCAGTTTTGACATCCTCAAGGAGCTCAAGTTGTGTTCCTTTTAAATGGTTTTTTGGAAAGGCAAAAGGCGTCTGAGGGGTAAGATCAGGACTGGAGGGTAGATGGGGTAAGGTTTCCCCAAAAAAGGACGATCCTTGCTGCTGAATGAGCAGGTGTGTTGTGGGGATGGAAACAGCCCTTGGTGTAGTGTTCCTGGCCTTTTCCTCACCAGTACCATTTCCAGTTGCCTTAAAGCTTCTTTATGTTAAGCTCCGTGATTGTTCTGTGTCCTTCACAGGATGATCAAGAAAACCTATTCCCCATTTGAAATCTCAGAAACTTGTCTCCATAACTTTCTCAAATGACCTTTCTGTCTTGAATTTAACTGAAGACCAGCAGATTCCTTCAGAAGCCTCTGTTTTTGTTTTTTTCTCTTATTTAAAAAAGTTTCCAAGCTTTGAGTTTATTTTCTGAAATCATTAATTCATATTTGTTAGGAAGTTCTTGAAATTACTTCTGAGTTGTATATATAGACTTGAAACATAATTCTTAACAAGTTTACATAGAAATTCCAACAAAAAGCAGGAAAAAAATGCAAGAACATTTATATATTTATTTTTTAAATCTTGTAATTATTTGAAATTATATTATGCCGTAATATTCAAAATGGTTACTTGAACAGCAAGGTCGGTGGCTCAAATTCAGTAGCCACTCCTTGGAAATCCTATACAGGGTTGCTATGCGTTGGAACCAACTTGATGGCATATAACAGCTCTGGTAGCGTAGTGGTTACGAATCGGGCTGCGAACCTTAAGGTCAGCGGTTCAAAACTACCAGCCGCTCCGCGGGAGAAAGATGAGGCTTTCTACTCCCGTAAAGATTTATACCCTTGGAAACCCTGTACAGGGTCGCTATGGGTCGGACCCGACTCGATGGCACTTAACAACAACAATAACAACAATAACAATAACATTTCTTTGCATATATACAATGAGCATCCAGTGGCCAAAGTTTACTTTTTGTTTGTTTGTTTGTTTGTTTTTAATGTGCTGTACTTTTTTTCATGTTTTATTGTGAATTATATGATATTTTACATGGGAGAACTTTAGTTTTACATTCATTCCACCGTACAACGTTTTATTGCCATGGTTCCAGTCCCCTCCATGCATCATCAACTGACCAAAGGATATACCCTATAAACCCGCCCCCACTACACTCCTTCCCCCCTCCCCCCCAATTCTTCAGCACACAGTCCCTCTCCCTCTCTGGATCCAAAGTCCCCAGCCGCAGAAACCTCTGTTTTGATAGAACCTTTTTTTTTTTAAAAAAACTTTTATTGTGAATTGCGTGAAGGCTCATAGGGCATATCATCAGTTTTACATTCAACAAAACGTTGGAAGGGTTACAATCCCTTCCATACACCATCAGCTAATGGTTTTGTTGTTGATGTTAAGTGCCTTCGAGTCAGTTCTGACCCATAGCGACCCTGTGTAGGGTTTCCAAGGTGCAGCTGGTGAGCTTGAATCACCAACCTTGCCGTTCAGACAACTTTGCAGTCTGGCGCATTAGCCCACAGAGCCACACCCAGACTCCAAAAGCCATGTGAAACTGCAAAGGCACCTAATGGTATTTACCTCTATTACTTTTTTTTTTTTTTAATGCACATACCCCATTGAAAATATATTTTCGTTTAAATGTCCAAAGGGCATGTTTTGCAAGCCAGCCTCCTGCCCACAGGCACACAGCCTTTCTCAGTCCATGGGCCTGTAGTCCTCTACTGCTCTGTCTCTGTGTGCCATCACCTCTGCCACCATCTCTGTTGTTGCCACTTTTCTGCTTAGGATCCCTCACTCCTCTCCTGCTCTTCCCTCTTGATGATCCTAGGGTCCTCTGTTCCTGAGATGACAGATTAACTGCCCCCCCCTTTTAGTTACACCTCTTCTACATTTGCAGTTGTGACAATCGCCATTAGTCCTGGTAACAGTTACTCACAATTGAATCATGAAATCCTATTCCAATCATCACCAGACCTATCTAGACAAGAGGAAAACTATTCATTGGGGATTCTGTCTCATACTGACCCAGACCACCTTTATGAGAGCTTATAAGCCAGCCACTTAATACCTTTATAGCCCCCAGTGTTGATAGCTGAAGTCTAAGTTGTCTGTCCTTATCAACCCAGTGTACTGAAGAGGCAGGCTTGATCCTTGATATGAAGAAACCTTCCCTGTCACTTGGAATTTAGGGCAACTTCATCCATAAGCACAGGAGACATCCTATTCATCAAGTAGTAGCAATTTACACTTGCACCCTGTATCAAACTTCTTTATCCTCATCTGATCGAGTTCTGGTTAGCAGGCCATCCAAGATAGGCCAGATGGGTACTCTCTGAAAGTTTGGTAGTCTTCACATGCCTTCTCCCACTTCAAACCAGCTGGCCGCTTCACTCTTAACTTCAGCCCCCAGTGGCTAGGTCAGTGTCATTGGGCTCGAGAGTTCACACAACTCCCTGAACTTCAAATCATCCAGCTCTTCCTCTTCTCTCTCTCATCTCAAGGTCATCGGGTGTTTATGGAACATGACCAGACTCAGCCCATGTCTTCACTGATACATTTCCCCCACTCCCACTCACAGGTTGACCAAGGCAGTCACTGGTAAGCATATAAGACTGCTATGTGTTCCCTTTGAATTTCAGTCTTAGAAAGGGGTTTACCTTAATGGGCTAATTTTTCTTGACTTGATGGTTTCCAGGCAAACAGCTTGCTTGTGGACCCCCCTTTTTTTTTGGAAGACCCCCCTAATATGTCTGAGAGAACTTGTCTGCAACCATCCACTGACCTCAGAGACATGTTTAAACCTGTTTTGTGTGTAACACACTGTGCATGTATGAACTGGAACCCTGGGAGCAGTCTCGTCTTTCTGCCCACATCGTTACAATGCAGAATTATAGTCCATCAGGGTCCCTCTCCCACCGTCTCCTCCTGTGCACTTCTTTTCTTCTTCCCTTTCCTCTGCCCTGGGCCTTTCTAGGACTCTTCTGTGTAGAAACAGTAAACCTTTGCATCTTGGGAACTTCACTTGAGGTAATACGGCTGCTTACAGGCACCTTTATGAGCAGGGCAGAGGAGAAGGAAACAGTGTCCACCCATCTCCCCACCCATGAAGATTCTCATCACTGTGTGCTGGGACCCAAGGCTTTGCACCTCTGCTCTCTGGACCTCAGAAAGTGAAGCAGCCATGGGTGGGGTGGGCATCAGACACAGAATTAGAACTGGCAGGTTTTTTTTTGTTGTTGTTGTTTTCTTTAATTCTGGATCCCCTGTTGAAAAAGACAAGCTGACACTTGCTGACTGTGCGTTTGCAAAATCCCTCCATGAGCTCCGGGAGGCTAGCGTGTTCACGCACAGAGCGTGCCTTGCGGGCATCTGTGTGCATGTTCGTGCGTGCGTGTGGACTGCACAGTCCCAGAGTGGCCTCCCGCATAACGCCTCAGCTGAGCCGCTTCTCTTAATGGTTTGAAACGACAAATGTTATTGTCTTTGAGTTAAGTGGTTCAATTAGCACTGATTGGAAGGAGTGGGATGGACTGGGAAACACGGCAGCCTGTTTGGTAACAGCCTGGGGGTGTCAGGAGGAAGGTGTGGCCCGGAAAGCAGCTTCTCAGGGGGGCTGGCCAGCTGCTGGCTGGGGAGAGAGCTGCCGTGATAGAGCTTGTTTCTTGAGGAAAATAGCAGAAGCGGCTAGAAGCAGCCTAGCACTGCGTTCAGGAGGCATGAGGCCACATGTGCACATCTAGGCCTTGTCCTCCATGGCAAGCCCTGGTCTCTCCGAGGCCATCTCTACCCTCCCACTTGCCTTGTGCAGCAGAGTGGAATCCTCTCTGGTGGCAGTTTCTTCTCCCGACCGTTCTCAGGTGTCTATCTGTCCCTCCCTGCCATTCAGAGCATCTTATAAGAAGTCTCCCATGGTGTGGCTCTGCAGCCATTCCTAGGAGTCTTTGTGGGGTCAGAGCCTTGGCCCTGGAACATCTGTTCCCTCCCAGCCACCCTTTCTTATTTGCATCCCCCCAACAAGGCCAAAGCTAGCTTCATTATAACCCCCAGAATTTCTTCTCCATCAAGATCAGAGTTTCGGAATGTTGGGGTGGAGTGATTGACAAGTGCTTCACAAGTCCCCAAGAGGTTATCTTTCTGCTCTGGGTAAAGGAAGACGGATGAGTTGGGTGCTCCCACCCCCAGCCCTCTCTCACATAGCACACACTTCCTGGCTTTCCTGTCCCCACAGCCTCCTAAGGACTGTGTCCTCTCTAGGTACCAGTCCTTGGCTTCCTTCCCTTGCCCCTCTTGTCTACTCTGAGTCTGAGAACATGCAGCCCCACCCACTATCTCTCAGGTGTTGGTGAGACCCAAAGACTCAAGACTCCCAGTGGAATGACTTGTCCATGTAGCTGGTGGCGTGCCTACGACACACCAGCCTCTGAATTCTGGCTCTGTCACTTACTAGCTGCATGGCCTTAGCTCTAAGGCACATATCCCTTTAACCTTCCTTTTCCTCATCTGTAAAATGGGAAGGGGGTGGTGATGATAAGTAGAATTATGGGAGAAAAGTCACCCAAGAGCCCCAGAGTGCAGGCAAGGGGTGATAGGTGGGATTAGGGGACCTGGGGCCCCTGGAGGAGACATGAAGATGAAAGAGACCCTGAGTTGGTATCTGAGGGTCATCTGAGGAAAGCTCAGTGGAAGCTGGGGAATGCTTCCAGAGGGCACTGCATGTTAGATGAAGAAGATTTGACCTCAGCAACACCCACTGTCCTAGGCAGACAGCTCCAGGACAGCAGGGTTAATCAAAAGAGCAGGGAGGGGCGGTGGTGGTGGGGTGTGTCCGTGCCAGGGTGGATGGGTAAGGTGTGTGTGTCCTTCATCTGCAACCATCTCTGTGTGCCATGGAGACAAGAAGTTTTGCAAAGATCACTGTATCTGAGTATCTTGACTTCACTTTTGTATCATACTGACAGTTCTGTCCACTTGACCCAAAAGAACAAAGTAGGGAGAGGGTCTCAAACCTTATCATTCTCCTCAGCCCTTCTCCCCAGATACACTACCTTTGCAGCATCCATTCAAATGCCAGGGGAAGAAAGCCCCTGCAGCTTACTACTCACTAATGTAAATAGTTCAGTTACTGCCCTGGAGTGGTGGCCCACAAAGAGGACCCCCAGAGAGCTGGACCCTGTGAGTCCCACCTCTCCCTCGCATCCCTTTCATTGGAACATTCTCTGAGAAAGGCTCAGTTCAGCCTCAAGTTCCTGGCTGCCTTTTTGGTCCTACCTCACAGAGTTTCCCCCTGGTCTTTGGGCCTAAATCCCGTTCCCATTTATCATATTCCTGCAAATCCACTTGCTGTATGTCTGCCAAGATTCTTTTCTGCATTCCTCCAGCCTCTACCTGTGACCCAGCCAGCCTTCCCCGGAGAGTTTCTGTAATTAGTTGAGAGAACCATTGTTCCAAGAAGATAGGCAGAGCTGCTGAGACAGGGGCTCTGGGAGGGGACACCCTGAGCCGAGGGAGAGCGCCATTTCCTGGTGATGGTTTAACTCCATTGTCCATGCAGACTCCTGCTTCCATGTAAAGGGCAGTAGCTTCACTTGAACGGAAAGCCTCAGGCCTGGTCAACTTGAGAGTTTCTGGAGGATGGAATTTGGTTCTTGTCCTTTTCTGGTTCTGCCCAATATGCTCCAGCTCAGGGCTCTTCCCCCATCACCAATGCAGGCATTTTCCTTCCTGGCCCAAACCAGTTGCCATCAAGTCTACTCCAACTCCTGGCAGCTCTGTGTGTGTCAGGGTCGAGCTGTGATCATAGGGTTGTAAGTGACAAGAGTTTTCAGAAGTACATCACCGTCGGAAACCTCTAACCTTCCCATTAGCAGCTGAGCAGGGACTCGTCCTCCTCCCAAAGCAAACCCACCACCACCCAGTCGATTCCAACTCACAAGGACCCTCTCTGAGGTTTCCGAGACACTAAATGCATACAGGAAGCAACCCAACACCTAAGCCACAGCATAACCAAGGTTCCTGCCTCCTTCGTGGTCATTAAGTTCTTTATGTTTCTGTCCCTGGGCCTACCCTGCCAAAGACCTACATAAGGGCCTTCAAGGCATGCTTAACACATTCAAGATGAGCAAAAGTGTACAAAGTATGTTGGAACAGAAAATCAAGGCTGAAAATGTCTTAAAAATATGGCAAGAGATCGGCTGCAACTTCTAGTCTGAGTTGTAATTTGCCAGCTGTAACGAATGTACAGTCCTGTATTAAGTTCAAAAAATCCGTTACACAATTACAAGTTGAAGGTGACCTAGCTTGGCACCAATTCATTTGAAAATTACCCCAGGGGGTTTTATTTACTACAAACTGCATGCGCTAACAACAGTGTGAAGTGACTGATAAAAATTACATTAATAGAGAAATAGTATGGATTGAAGGAGGTAATTACTCTGTTTAAACAACATCTGGGATATTGTGTTCAGCTCAGAGCTCTGTGTTTTTAGAGGGTCCTTGATAAACTGAGGAGCGGCCCTAGGAAGGGATGAGGGTGGTGGCGAATGGAGCCTCCAGGTCCAGTGAGCAGTGGAAACCGCTGGGATGGAGGAGGAAGGACAGCGTGATCATCTGTAAATAACTGGCATGGCTGTTACATGGAAGGAGGTTGGGAACTGATGCACTTTGTACTATTAACAGATACTCTGGTGGTCAAGCAGCCCTCCCAGCTATATTTGGGCTCAGAAAAAATTGTTGGCAACCATCGAGTCGGCCCCTTACTCACCTTACCCCCCTGCACAGCTGAACAAAATGCTGTCCCAGCCCATCACCAGTGACAGGGCAGACCTCTGTGACCCATAGGATGATTTCCAGAAGTAAATCTTCAGGCCTTCTAGTCCATCATAGTCTGGCCGCTCTGCTTAAACCCCTGAGCATCGTATCTTGACACTGATAGGCAGGTGGTGACTAAGCATGAGGTGCCTTGGGCAGGAATCGAACCCAGGTTTCCCACCCAGCAAGTGAGAAGTCTACCACCAAACAAAATAAGAAAAAGGGATCGAATTCATTCCAAATTGCTTCAGTGTTCCAAACTTGGACCAGAGGAGAGAGTCCAAGGTGGTGGGTGTGGGCTGGAAGAGGACTTGCCTTAATGTGAGACAAGCATTTCTAGAAGCTTCACAGAAGCTGCTCCTCTACTCCCCGGCTGTGTGAGGAGGGCACCCACACTGGGGAGGAAGAGCAAAGTCACCTTTGATGCCACCAGACAGATGACAGGCTCTTCTGACTGGTATTCGCCTCATGCCCCTAGCCACTCATCTCAGTCCTTGGAGCAGGTCCCTTCCTGGCATCCTGTCACTCAAGCTCTCTCCCATTCTGGAATATGTACTCCACTCCTAGGGTCACTCTTGTCTGCAGCCCTGTCGCCTTCCCCCATCCTTACAATCTCCCTGGAATAGCCTCCGCTCGTGGGGTGGGGGCCCCAGAAAGAGCTGCCGCACGCAGTGATGTTGACACGGCCTGATCGATGGCTGTCAGCTCTCGGCGCCGAGTGGCAGCTGCATGCCAGGCTGTTTGCTGAACATGCTCGTCCGTCAGGGGAAATCAGACGAGATCCATCTCTTGTCCACAGCCTGACCCCATGGGCTGTGTCTGGACGGGCATTCTTGTGTCTGCTCTGCTTTGGTGTCCTGAGTATCATTCTCACTGGGGTTCCCATGTAAAATGATGTGGAGAGACCCAGCCCTGGTCTTCAGGAACGTCCAGTTTTGTGGAAGTGTCTGGCACATGCAGCATTGACCCACGACATCTCCCACTAAGGAAAGGGCATGTGATATTAAGATATAAAAGGGACGCGTAACCAAATGACAATTATGTAAAAAAATGTCGTGTTTTTTGAGTAGGGCATGGCCAGATTAAATGAGTGTGTTGTCTTCACTTGGGGAAGGGTCTCAATGGCGGAAACGGACTATGTAGCATTTATGGCATTTGAAGTCTTTCAGAATTGACAAGGACACATTTTGGCAAAGGTTCTGCGTTTGTAAACCAGTGGGGATCCGGAAGCTCTGTCACCGTGGGTTTTGGCAGTAAGCCAGGAGCTGCTGCTTCTCTTTCCTTTCCTAAAGCCTCCTTTATCCCGTCCAAGCCCGTGCCGGAAGCTTCAAGAAGACCCTGTGTAGCCTCAGCCACTCCAGCGCTTCCATCTCCCTCGGCTGCTGGCTCTTCAGTGTACAAGTCCCCGTCTCCTCACCTTGTGGAGGCTGGGCTGGGTAACTCTCCCATCAGGGACTCTGGGGGCAGGGATATGGGCTGCCACAAGACAAAATTGGGGTGTGTCTGGGCAGTTGGGGAACCTCAGTGCAGAAGTAAGAGTGTGGGCCAAGGGATGAGGTTCCCAGGGCTGGCAGAGGCTCAGGGGTCCTGCATGAATGAGTGACTCCTCTTTCTCACCAGTGCTCCATTTTTGTGGGACCTTGGTGTCACTCCCTGGGCACAGCCTCAGTGCAGGCCAGCTCTCCTGCTGCCCCCTTGGGCTGCCTGAGTCCCCAGCCCAAGCTGGGAGGGGGCAGCCTAAGCTTTCTTGTCGACACTCTGCAGCTGCTCTGCATTAAAAGGAAAGAAAACAAGGTCCAGTGGGTGAATGAATGGTCTAGAAGCCAGGCCTGCAGCAGCTGGACTCCCCCAGACCACTAAGGCCAAGGTCAAGTCCTCTGTGCTTCCTGGACCTCCTTTGGGGTCTGAGTGAGTGACCCTGGGTCATCAGCTAGGGCAGTGACAACGTGTAGGCAGCAGGCTTGCTGAGTTCCCCATAGACCAGCAGCCTGGGCACTGTCTGCAGAGGAGAGCCACCTCCCATCCTGAGGCCAACCGGGTGGGAGGGCAAGAGGAGACTTTGCAGAATCCGCTCCTTGGAGACACACCTTTTATAATTGCACAACATTGGCTCTGCAGAGGGTTGTCTCATGGTGTTGGCCAACTAGCGGAAAAGGCGGCCCGTGGGTCTGTACATGCCCAGAGTCCTGGAGTGAGGCACAGGATTGGCCCCCACCCCACTCACCCTGTTCTGCGCAGTAGATATTTATGCCTTGCACGGAGGTCGGCTTTAGCACTGGCTCAAAGCACCAATAATTTCGTTTTGTGATGCAGCGTGTCTGGCCCTTTGACCAGAGAGCTTTTCCACTCCTCGTCCCCCTCCTCCTTTGTCCGCTGGCGGGAGGCGGACTTGTTGATGAGCCCAGCTCTTCCACTACACAGGAGCCTAAAGCCTCCCTGCCTGTGACCCACTGTCATTTCCAGGCGGTTCACCTGTGCCCATGAATGCTGAATTTAAAACTTAGGCTCCCTCTCAGCAGTTCGTAATTCTGCGTCCTAGCTGAGGAATGGATACAACCCCAGACCTCACATCTGCAGGATGAGGAGTTTGACTTTCCCCATCTCCACGGCCGTTTCTCCGGAATTCTCTCTTCTAAACTTAGCTGTTGTGGCGGGCAGGTCTGCAGTTTCACCTCCACCACAGGTTTTCCCCCTCGCCCGGCTGCTCTGTGGGATCTTGCCCCTTCCTTGTTCCTTCATCTCAGTGGAGGTGTGTCCGTTGTTCCCACCACAGGGACCTCCAGGAGCTCTGTAGCTTCTGAGGCTTGGAGTTCAAAGGTCTGCGCCTCTGTGTGGGTTGCTGCCGAAGCCTCACCCCAGTCATGGTAAGCAGGGAAGATGGCAGAGTGGTAGAACTCACAGGGCTTGTGGAAGGAAGGATTGCTGAACCCAGCTACCTGCCATCAGCACCCGCGAGAAGGTCTGCATCCAGCCTTTCGTTGGCAGGCAGGGAGGTGAGGCTGCACTCCAAGCCCAGACTCTCACTGAGGGACCAGCAGAGAATAGTCCCAAAGAGTAATGAGCCCAGAACACTACTAACTGACGAGCTCAGCGTGGGATCATCGGGGAACAAGCCAAGGGAATCGTGGCTTGCTTAATGACTTTTTTCCTTTCTGGCACTTTACCCCTTGGCCTGAGAGCAGAGCAGCCAAGGCTCCCCCGGCCCAGCCCCAGTGGACCTCCCCTTCTCCCGGGCCACAGCCACCACCTCTGTTGCCTGGGAAAACGAAGACATCTGGGGGTGCAAATGATCATCCAGATGTTAGCCGACTAGCACTGCCTGCTGGTCAGGGGAGAGAGCCAAACTCTGGAGTTATAGGGGACAGAGTTCAAGGTCTGATTTTCCACCTACCAAAGGCCCTTGGGTGAGGTCTTTAACATCCTTGAGCCTGCCTTTCCTAGCTCAAGTGGGACTGTCAATAAGTGCTTCCCAAGGTGGGTGTGAGTCACCCTGTGAGTCTGTACCTGATGTAGTGGTCTACTGGGCACAGTAGGCGCTTCCCTCCCCATGCCGAGAACAAGGAGCTGCAGAGCCTTCTCGTTCACCTCTGTGAACCTGAGGAAGGGCAGTAGCTGCAAGGGTACAGCCATCGTGGGGCAGATCCTCAGAGCACTGTGCTAGGAACCATACCTAAAACCAGAAACCCAAACCATCTTTACTTCCAAAAGGTCTCTGGGTAGACTGGAACCGACAACCTTCTGTTAGCAGTTGAGCCCTTAACCCTTTGTGTCACCCTGAGACCTTGGGACTTAGATCAGTAATAAAATAGACAATGGGCTGTTTCTCTGTGGTTGGCCTGATTCGTGTTGTTTGACTCAAGCATTCGTAACAGCAAAGACAAGTCAATGGATAAGTGTTAGTGATTGGCATCTGTGTTTCAGTCTCATTTGGTTCAATTAGCAAACTTGGACTGATAGTCCACTGTGTGTCATGCCCCAAGCTAAGAGTCAGGACCAGCAAGTCCAGGGCGATGTTCTCTGCCACCAAGGAGTTTGCAAGCTCTAGACTTGTCCAAAGTCTATGCAGGGTGACCTGTGCCCTGAAGGGGTCACACATGATTCTCTGAGCACACTGGGGATGGTCTCCCACCCAACTGGAGGTCCAGAAAGGACTTCTGAGGCTTTGAGGATGAATAGGCATCAGCCAAGGTCCCTCAACTACTAACCTAAAGGTTGACTGTTAGAATCCACCCAGCAGAAAGAGGTCTAGCTATTTAGTTCATAAAGATCATGGTTGTTAGGTGCCATCAATTCAAGTTGTGACTCTCTGACACCATGTGATGGTAGACCTGCCCCCATAGGGTTTCCTGTGTTGTAGTTTCTATGGGATCCTGGTGTGGCACTGTGGGGTAAGCATTGGGCTGCTAACAGCAAGGTCATTCGTTCTAATTCACCAGCTGCTCCAAGGAAGAAAGATGAGGCTGTCTGTTCTCGTAAAGATTTACAAACTTGGAAACCTTACGTAGGGTTGCTGTGAGTTAGAATTGACTCGATGGCAGCTGGGTTTGGGGTCTGAGTATTGGTGGAGCCAATGGTTGGAGACTTGGGCAGAGTTTGGCCCATGCTGTTATGCCAATGGTTGTGCTTCCTCCCCTATCCCGAATCCAAAACGTTGGATGTGGTGAAGCTAGCATTCCATACAGCATCTCGCCAGTGTCTCGTACAGGGAGGAGTGGAGGTTCGCACCACCTGCCCAAGCCTTTCCCTCCTCTTTCTGACTCTTTTGATTTCCTGTCGGCAGGCTGATGCCAGATCAACACAGTCCATTAAAAACCTACCACTATGCTTTTTCATGTCTTCCTATTACTGTGCAGGATTTCCGTACATCTTGTTCAGGCTCTCGTGTTTTCTCCCTTCCTGGATCAGTCCAGCCTTCACCCCATGGGTTGTCTAGCTGTGTCAGAAGGGACTGGCCTCTGCCTTGCCTCTCACTCCATCCCTCAGGGTCACAGCCCCTGGAGCTTTCCTCGTGAGCCCCTGCTCCTCCACCTGACCTCAACTTCCTCAGGCATGTCATCATGTCTTCTCCAACATCTCCTCACCCTCCACGGACCTCAGTCTCCTTTCTCTCGTAAAATCTACCCCCTCTCCTTCTTCCACAGGAGCCCTGCTGGTGCCGTGGGATAAACATTGAACTGCTAACCACAAAATCAGTAGTTTAAACCTACCAGCTGCTCCAAGGGAGAAGGATGAAGCTTCATGCTCTCATAAAGATTGACGGTCTTGGAAACCCTGTACTCTGCCCTATGGAGTCCCTCTGAGTCAAAATTGCCCTGATGGAAGTGGGTTTCTTCTATCCTACCACCTGTGCATTAATTCCAAGGCATGACCTGAGTCATTACACCTGCTACAATGGGTTTGCCTTTCTCTCCACCTGGGATGTCCCATCTATCCTTAAGGCCCAACACCTCCCTGAAAGAGTTTCCCTACTCACCAGCCCTTGGCATTCCTGTTGGCGTTGCTGCCTTTACCACTCAAGGTTATGGGTTTTATGTGGGATTTTGTTGCCGGCAGACATGATGTGGTTCCATCATGTCTTCTCGACTAGCTCTTGTGCTCTTTCAAGACAGAAGTTCTGTTTTACTCCTTTTTGATCTGCTGTGGAGCCTAATGCAGTGCTTTGCTGCTCAGCAGACGGCCCAGCAGTGGTTCCTGGTTGGCTGATTCTCATAAGTCCTAGGTCTGCTTACTTATTCTCAGTGGGTTTTATGCATTTCCATTCCTTCCGCATCTGTCTTCCCATTTTGAAGAACCCTAATCATTCTGGTATGTTCTCATCTCTCATCCGTTCAGCTGGGCATCCCTGGTCCTTCTCCAGCCCTGCTGGATCTTTCTGGAGCTGCTGTTCTGAACCACAACAGTCTTTGCTCACAGAGTCCATTATACTCCATTATAATGTTAGCCTGCGATGTTACTGCTTGCCTGGCCTTGGAAGCTGTCTTTGTTAGCCAAGCTGTGGACAGCAACCAGGAATGTAGCCACAGGGAAGGTGCTGCCCAGGAAAAACCCCAGGATCCCTCTACCTGCATCAGGTATCTCTGGACAGGTAGACTGGGAGGTAGAGTGTTAAAGATTCTGGGATCAGGGTCACCCAGAGGATGTGCCCTGTGACAATGGATTCCAAAGAGCAGGGGATGCCAGCTGAGCATGACACTCAGGCGGAGTGATTTCTTAGAGAGTGTGAATTTGGGTGGGCTTCCTGAGGGGCACGCAATGCTGGGGTGCCTTTTGCCCCCAGCTTCATGCATTTGCATTCTGCACTTTCACATAGAATTCCTGACAGGGTTGGTTGTGCCTTCTCATCTTTTAACTGGCTGGGCTGGGATACAGGCAGGACCTCCAGGGGTGGTCTGCACATCACGTGCAGGTGCTCAGTGGGGCCGGCCTTGAAGGGAGCCCTGCACTGCGCTTTCTCTATGAGAATCAACAAGATGCCGAGAGCTCCTTTTAGCTTCCTTCTTCCTCCTGTCTTCCCTGTGCCATCTCTGGGAGCACCTGTCGAGAGTGAGAAAGACCTGGCCTTTCCCTCCTTCTGCTACTCCTGACCTGCCCCTGGCTGTTTTCCTGACCACTGGCACCAGGCGGCAGCTCAGGAAACAGTGAGCAGCTCTGAGCTCGTCCACACAGTGGTGGGCGCTGTAGGATCAGCATTGGACTGCTAACCACACAGTTCTCGGTTCAAACCAACCACCCGCTCATCAACCCCTATATAGGGTCACTGTAAGCCAGAACCAACTGATGACATTTAACAGCAACAACATAGCAGTAAAAGAAGGAAATTACTTCAATGGTGCTTTTGCCGAGTGACAGAGTGATAGTACAATCTCAGAGCTTTTTCCAGGGCGCTGTGACAGTGGGAACCATGAGGACGCATCCGGGGCAGAGGAGCCGGCTCTACTCTGAGAGCCTGAGCATCTGCATTTCCTTCCCTGTGTTTCAGAGCACATCCACCTTTGGGATGGGGTGGGGTGCCCCATGTGGCATGGAGAGCAGGTGTCTGGAATTGTACTTAGTACAGCATAACTGTGAGGTGACACCTGGAAAACAGCCGCCCCCCCTCCATTTGGGGAGAACTTAGGACAGCTCCGACCTGCCAGAGAAGAGGCATCAGCCTGGGCAGATAGCAGGCCTGAGGGGCACCCAGGTACTCCTGGGTCTTTGTTCTGCTGAGTTGAAATTGGGACAATGGTGGTAATGGAGAGATTGAATGTCTCCAAGGATGCAGTGGAGTCGATAACCAAGCTGCTGTGACCCATCCTGTGTATGTTCTTCCCTGCCATTGGCTCTCTCTGTGTCTCTGATCCCGAGGCCACAAAGAGCACCCAGAGCCCATGTCAGGGCAGTGGAGCAGGTGGAGAAGCTACGGTGGTCACAAACCTTGGGAGCAAGGACCCCAGCCTGCACCAGGAGCCCTGCCAGAACACTGGGAGAGATGCCAGAGTTTAATTGCTGAGTGTGACGAGACCCAGACTTACACTCAGAAGTGGGCGGGGGTGAGGGCCTTTCGCCAGTGAAGCTGGTCCCGCCCCGTGAGCTGCCTTTCGCCAGGTCTCAGGTCACACACTTCTCTGCATTCCTGAGCAGGTGGCATCCACCGAGTACAGGCCAGAGGTCACAGTGTGAGGGGTTGTCTTCTCTGTTATAATAGAGCATGTGTCAGATACAGGCCTGGTCCTCCACCTCATGTCCTCTGTCCAGACCTAAGTGGGTGAGAGGGGAGGATGGGTTACATTTTCTGTGTCTGTTGAAAGCAGATAGTGCCAGGTCTTCTGACATACAGGGTGAGACGGACATAAGGAAGGGGAGGGAAAGCAAAGGACAGGACCTTCTTAGCCTGATGACAAGGCCTGAGGTTGGGCTGCACTGGTGGGGACAGAGAGACAAGGACCTTCCACATGTTAGTGTGGAAATTGCCTTTTGTTGTGTTCGTTTTGATGAAACGAGGAAATTGCCTGGGTCTTCTCGCTCAGTACTTTTTCAGACTTGCACGTAAGACTGGTGTTGTGTCCGTCTTCCGTAGGGACCAGGTGATGGTGAGAAAGGAGAAGGACCTCTGTACTCCAGTCCCCCCACATCTGTGTGACTCCCACAGTTCCACCACACAGCAGCAACAATCTTTCCTTCAAGGTGTCAGGGCCTGAGACTTAGTCTGGTCATTGAGTTTAGATGGTCTTGAAGATGTCGGTGGCCTGGCCAGCGTCCCCCTCCCCCTAGCCCTTGCTTGGTGATTCATCATGAGAGCCTCTGAAACCCAGGGCCTCGGCCTCACGACCCCCAGCCTCAGCCCAGCCTCTGCTGCACCTTGTCACTCCTGTCCCCCTACTCTTCGTCTGGTGGTCCCAAGTCCCTCTGCCTTCCTCTCTTCCTTGCTGGGGGCTTGGTGCCTGGGGTGGGGCAGGGGTTGTGGAGGGGACAGGAAGCAGACCCAGCTATTGGACAGGAAGAGAGAGACCAATCCTCGCCCAATGAGACCCAGTGCAGCCAAAGCTGAACCAGCTTCAGTGTAGCCTTCTGCCCGAGGGGCCTGGGCAGCTCTGAGTCACTGTTACTGGCTGCACTCTGGGCTCCCAGGAACAACCTACTGTGGCAGGGACACTGGGACTAGGTCTTCTTCAGTCAGCTAAGGGCCAACTGGGTTTCCCCAAAGACCACTTTCTGGCCCAGGAATGTGCCTTCTCCTGGTTCACATAGCTGGAGAAACTTAGACCTTTGACGTTCCACCGCTATTCCCTGAATGCCTGCCATGCGCAGTTAGTGAGGTGCCATACGTAACTTGGAAATGGAAGCCAATGCGGTCCTGTGATAGCGGTCAGGCCACAGAGCTACGGGGAGAGCAGTCTCTGAATGAACGGCTGAGAGCTGGCCTGCTCACTTAAAGGTTGGCAATTTGAAACCACCAGAAGCTCTGTGGGAGAAAGACTGGCGATGTGCGTTTGTAGAGATGGCAGCCTAGGGAACCTTGTGGGGCAGTTACACTCAGTCACATGGGTTCGCTGTGAGTCAGAATCAACTCAACAGCACTCAGCAACAGCACTCAGTAAATGATGAAATGGTGTGAGATGATGGGACTGATGGATGGGTAGATTGAAGCACGTGGTGTAGGAGGACTGAGTATTCCAGTCACAAGAAGGCCTGGAACAACACAGCATGGGTGTAGGGTCCGTTATAGGGAACAGCCGATGACCAGCATGGAGGCTGTTGGATGGGAGCTGGGCGGCTCTGTAGGATAAGCACTAGATTGCTAATCATGTGGTCAGCGGTTCAAGCTCACCGGCACTCTGTGGGAGAAAGATGGGGCTTTCTGCTCCCAAAAAGATTTAGAGCCTGAGAGACCCCTTGCCAGTTGCTATGAGTCAGAACCGCCTTATAGCAAAACAACAAGCCTGTGTGAGGAGTTTGAATTTTAGTAGAGAGCAAGACAAGGATTTCAACAGAAGGGTGAAGTGATTAGATTTGGATTCCATCTCTCCCCAAGGTAACAACATTTATTGAGTGTTTACTGTATGCTAGATTCTCAAGTGTTTAACTTGAATCAATTCACTCAATCTTTATAAAAGCCCTTTGAGGTAGGTACTATTTTGTGCCTATTTGGCATGTAGGAAAAACTAGACCCAGTAAGGTTAAA
This sequence comes from Chrysochloris asiatica, assembly GCF_000296735.1. NCBI lineage: Eukaryota > Metazoa > Chordata > Mammalia > Afrosoricida > Chrysochloridae > Chrysochloris > Chrysochloris asiatica. Next base: position 587,222 of record NW_006408559.1, read on the forward strand.
GAACTTACCCAAGGTCACATAGCTAGTAAGTAGTGGAGTCAAATTTTAACCTGGTAGTCTGTCCCCAACACCCTCTTCTCACCACAGCACCAAGCTGCCTGTGACATGCCGCACTGCACGATTGTGGAGGAGCTGCTGGGGGACACCAGTGAGGAGAGGTCTACCCAAGGCCAGGACTCCGAAGCTCAGGGAGGGGCAGAAGGGTGCAGACAAACCAGTGCCCAGCTGCCGGCCAGTTGATGCTGACTCTTGGCAGTCCACATGGCAAAGTGAATTGTGCTCCACGGGGATGTGGGGGTGTTCAGTGACTGATTTCTCACAGGTAGACCACCCGGCCTTTTTCCTAAGGTGCTTCTGAGTTGACATCAACCTCTAGCTTTTGGGCTTTCAGCCGAGCACATTCAAGTGTTTATACCACCCAGGGACTCCAAGGGGAAGAATTCACAAGCGTTTGTGAAGCAGGATCAGTGGGGCATGGAGACTGACTGGGAAGGTCAGAGATGTCCAGGATGATCCTAAGCTTGATACCAGTTGGGGTAAGAAATGCACGTGGGAGAGCAGCTTTCCTAGTGAGGTTGGACTCGGGGTGCTGAATTCTGAAGGGAGGTCTGGACTGGGGCTATGCATGCTGATGTCATGTGGAATACAGGAGGGAACAAGACAGCCCAGGGAGGCCTGGGGAATATCCATGTTGTTGGGGAAGAAATCACAATGGAAACCAAGAAACAGCAGAGACGTGATTCTGGGAATCGCAGAAGTCTAGAGTTTCAACAAGAAAGGGGTTGCTTAACTTTGTCAGATCATCTGAAAGATCAACAATGATGGACTCTGGGAAAGAATTATTGCAATTGGCAGTGAAGAGATCTTCAGTCTCCAGTTCTGTTTGAGTGTTAGTGGAGCTGGCTGCATTGTGTGGGGGTGGGGTAGGGGAAGGGTCTTTACCTGAAAGAGGACACCTGATGACCTGTGGGGCCAGACAAGGTTTTCTAAGATGGGCAAGGTATTTGTAGGTGAAGAGATGGACTGGCGGAAAAGGAGATTAGAAAGGTGATGGTAGAAGAGAAGAGAACTGATCACAGAAGGCCCCAGGGAAGCAGAGGATGGATGGGTACGATCTAGATCCAGATTTTTACTTTTTTCCAAAGTGGAAGGGAAAGAAGTCATCATGGAAGCCAATGTAAGTGTTGTTTTTAACGGCAAAGGAAAGCAAATGTGGGTCATTATAGAAACCACCCCACATTCTAAGAAAGGGAAAGAAGCTGGAGAGTTGGGGTCTGCATTGTCTCTAGAACTGGGCCTTGGGGTCAATGAGGCAGGCACCAAAAATAAAAGCAAGCCCGCTGCCATCCAGTTGCTTCTGAGTGACGCCAACCCTATAGGATAGGGTGGAGCTGCCCAGGAACATCCCAAAGCCGTAGGTCTTTATGGAAACAGATGCTGGCACTTGAACTTGGTTGGTTTCAGATGAGGTCTAAAATGGGATGTTATATTAGGTGCCATTGAGTCCATTCCAACTAATGGCCAACATAGTGGCTGTGTGTCCAACAGAACAAAACACTGCCCAGTCCTGTGCCTGCCTCACCATCTTTCCTTTGTTGAGCATCTTGGTGCAGCTCTGTGTCAGGTCAGCTTTGATAGCCTCATTGCAATTAATACATTCTTCCCACCCATCTCCTCACCCCTAGCTCATGCCTTATAGACTCTGGTCCACTACTGAAGCTGGAGAAGGCTACTGGCTGACTTCCCAGGTCCCCCTGCCAGGGGCTGGGCTGCAACATATTATCTGGAGTCTGAGGCTGTTCTCCCGGCAGTGGGATCATTCAGGTGTGCCCAGCTCTCAAAAGGCTTTCCAAAGCCCGCCAAGAGGGTGCCCTAGACAGGGTCTGGGGTGGAATGAGGGCTCGGGGGTCCACCCCATCCTCTGCGTGAACTTCAGCAAAGAGGGAGTTAAATCTTCCTCCGGTTGCCAGCCCCTGGTTTTCCTGGGAAGATGAACAGTCTGCTTTTCTCATCGTCTGCACCAAAGGAACAGATTGCGTCAGTTTGTAAACTATGTTACCACTTACAAAGGCCTGGAGTCAGCAGGTTTGCATTTCCCGGCACACTCAGCCTTTCTCCCCGCCCCATCATCCCACCGTTAGCCCCGAGGTAGGGAAAAGGCAGTGAAGGAGAGGGAGAAAGCCCTGCCTGAACTGCTCGCAGACATCTCGCTGGGTGCCCAGACTTTCCTGCTCCATCGTTTCACGGGGCCACACCGAGCTTGACTTCCAGGCATTTGTGGGGCTGGAAAAGGCCAGAGCATGGTGGACGTCCGGGAAAGAGGTTTTCTGGATGAGCAATCTGGTCTAGGGGTGATGAGAGACCGGGCTGGGAGGAGGGTAGCCAGGGGAGACTATTGCCTGTACCCCTCTCCCCCCCCCACCCCGGCTGGTGGTAGTGAGGCCCAGGAGACGTCTGTCCATCCGTCCGTCCATCTGTCGGCAGGCCCAGCCTCTCCCTCCCTAATAGCACGGTTACTGCTTCTCATCTTGAGAGAAGCCATGGTTCTCTGTGTGGCTGGGGTGGAGGGCCAGCTTAAGATCCTACTGAATTAAGGTGGCTGTGGCAGCATCTTGCCCCCACGGGCAGAATTCATGAGAGCCGGGAAGGCCGGTCTGTGGCATGGTAGGAACTGTGCTTCAGCCAACTGTTGTCTTAGACGGTTCCTCATGCTCTTACCAAGAGGGCCGGGAAGAGGTCCCAGGGCCATGAGCACAGCAGTAGCTTGTCCCCCCACCCCTCTCTGAAGTTCTCCTATATGACCCCCCTGGTTCTCGACACTGAGGTGAGAGAAAGACTCAGTTAAAGATTCCCCCATGGAACCCCCTGCCCTTTCTGTTCACTCCACGCTGCCAGTCCCAGTCTCCCCCTCATCTCATACACTCCAGAGAAAGCAGCATCTAGAAATTGGTTCAGTGTGCACATTTTACAGATGAAGAAACTGAGCCATCCTGTCGGAGATGGAGATGGAACTTTCTGTCCCTGCCGCTGGCCGTGGTGCAATGCTTGCTGCTGATGGAAACTTGGGCCCCTGGGTGCACCCTGGCAGAGCTCCTACCCTGCTCTCCCCAAGGGCTTCAGTGAAGGGGTGTTCTGTGCTGCTCTTCCCCACCTGGGACAGCCTCCATTCCCCTGGCATTCCACGGCCTCAGGCTGAGGCTGGCTGAGCGACAGCAATTTCCTGTGTTGCCCCAGGTGCTAAAGCACAGCAGTGCCAAGGCTTCTTCACCGTCCTCCCAGGCCAATGTGTGTGCCCCGTTGCCCAGAACCCACCCTGAGGTATCACCCTGGCTCTTGCCTTTGTTCTATGTAAAACACCTTGACCCCTAGTGTGCCTGGCTGCCTCATTTAAGTGCCCGCAGCCCTAGCAGCAGCATGACCTGGAGGAGACTGGGGGTCTGTGAAGACCCCCAGGCAGCCAGCACTGCCTCTGTGGGACAGCCTGTGTGGGTTCATTGTCCCCTTGCAGTGTACAGAGAATATCAGAGTCCCACAAGGAGTGGGTCAGGGAATGGTCAGTAGTAATAATTCTCAGCCCCGGGCTCTCGCCCCCGACAGAGAAGGTGCCTCTGGGAGAGGAGAAAATGGTGTCGCTAAGGCCTGTTTGGCCCAGGACCGGGCAGTGTTTCGTTCTGCTGTGCATAGGGTCACTATGAGTTGGTACTGACTCAGTGGCACCTAACAACTACAACAACATGGCTTGTTTGATTGAAATTGCTCCTGTGTCCAGCAGCTGGACTGATCCTGACATGGGGACAGGGTGGGAGTGGAGATGGCTGCGTCTGTGTTTCCAGAGTCTGGGGCACACTTGCTACTGAGGTGAGCCAGGCTCCTGGCCACTACCTGCCCGCCCCAGCTAAGGCAGCTCAGCAGGCTCCAGGTCTCTTCCCTATTCCACCCCGGCTCCCAATCACCACCTGGGAAGGGTGAGCCCATGGCCCAGCCGGTGGGCACGAGGAACTCTTCCTTCCTCAGCAATTAAGAGACATGCAAATTAACAGCCTGTGCTGTTTGTATTAATTTGGTAAATAAGCCAGAACAATTTCATTAGTGGCACATTAATGTGCTTGGGGGCAGGAGGACATGTCCCACTGTGAGGCAGTAGGGCCCCAGCCAGTCAGGCCCACAGATAGGCAGGTCCAGTGTTGGCAGACATGGTGACTCACCACTGACTTGGGCACTGTGATGGACAGAGGCACCCTCCTCAGCCAGCAGAAGGGGTGTCTGTGGAGGTGGGAACAATCACACGTTAGCTCTTTGGTCAGTTCCCACTCTTGTACCCAGTGTGAAGACCCCAGGGTATAAGAAGTCCAAAGCTTTTGGGGGACGGAGGAGGTGACAGGTCCTACTACATGACATGAGAAGATTCTAGTACACAGCCCAGCCCAGCAGGACCCTCCTAGGGACACAGGTCTGGTCATTTGTTAACCGGAAGAGAAAGTAGTTCTGCATTGCCTAATTTACTATGCAGCCCCCTTCGCGGTAAGGGATAGGAGAGACCATGTGACTCCCAATAACTCCCACCCAAAAAACCCCCAGGATTTGAACCAAGTCTGTCAGACTCCTAGCTCCATTCTCTTTTCTTTTGTATCATGACCCAATCATGATGAATGAAGAAGCTTGAAATGAAATTACTGCTCGTCAAATCCAAAACTCATTGTGAGTCGATTCCAACTCACAATGACCCGATACAGAGCAGACTGCTGCTTTGGGCTTCTGAGGCTATAAATCTGTGTGAGTAAACAGTCTCATCTTTCTCCCTTGGCATGGCTGGTGGTTTAGTTTGAACCATCAACCTTGAAGTTAGCAGCCCAACACTTAACCCTCAGAGCCACCAGGACTCCTGAACAGGCCCAGAAGGAGCAAAATAGTTCATGGTGAAGACAGGATAAAGCACTGATGTGCCAAGCATTCTTCTAAGTGCTTAACATACTGACATCATAACAAATCCTTTGACCTAGATACTACTGCAACTCCAGTGTTACAGAAGGGGAAACAGAGGCACGAAGAGGTTAAATGAGGCCTCCTAGGAAGGAGGCCCTTGAGCCAAGCCTCTTCCTGAAGCGCTCCAAGGTGCAGAAGAGACAAGTAGCAATATTGTATATATACACGCATATAGCGCTTCACAGTTTCCATAACACCCGTTACAGTGGTGTTGATTGGATGCCTGCAGTAGCCAGCTGGTCAGAGAAGAGAGGTTTCTTGAGTGACAGGAATGCGCCTCCCTCCCCCAATTCCTGTCATCAGATTGGGGCGATTTTGGGGGGAATTAGTAATTATAGAGAAACGTCAAGGAAATTTTATTTGTAAAGACAAACAGACGTTGAGCTTGAACCAACAATACATGGGTAACTCCTGAAGAGTTGATACAAGAGAGAACAGAGTTAGTTGTGTGAGACTCTCGTTTGATGGGAAAACACATGCGTTTCTTAGTGAATGGCTAGCTTCGGCCTTGTATCCTGGTGATTTTCTTGTGTGCCTCATTTCCCTTTGTGTAGCAGGAGCTCCTGAATGCTCCCGGCTCTGCTCTTTTGTTGCTGAAGCCCCTGACTGTGCCTTGTGTAGGGGTGAGACCGGTGGTTAAGCAGTGGAGGGCAGACACCCTTGAACCCAGCAACTTCCTTCCCTTCACCTGCTCCTCCCCCAAATGCTCCTGGAGCTGTGACCATCTGAGCTCAGTGCATCCATGCAGGCTGAGGTATATCTAGCAGCTGAACACAGCATTGGGGAGTGGGCTGGGGAGGTAGGAGCCTCAGCCTCCCCTCCCCTAAGTGCCTTTGATTGAGAAATTATTGTGACGAGGCAGCTGTAATAAAAGGGAAGCCACAGGCCCACGGGCGACAGCTTCAGCTCCCGCTCCCTGTATAACCCGAGATGGATTCGGTGGCAGCCCAATGCTCAAGGCCAGAGATGTTTTCCTGTGGCTGGCTGGGCCCAGGGACTTGTCTAAGTTAATGAATCACTTGCAGGTGGGAGAGTCTAGGTGAAGTGAGGTCTCAGCTCTCTTGGCACTAGTGGTTCCAGATGTGGACCCTTGTCTCCAATGTGCGTTTCTGCATTCTAGCCACAGAGGACAAGATGTGAAGTTGGGCCTCACTCCATGAGGAGTGAGGCCTGAGAGAGGGACCCTCAAAGGAGGAGAGAGGGCCCTCAATGAGGCTTCCTGCAGCAATCCCAGCCATCTGGTGCCACAAGAGTGACCAGGTGCCCGTGAGTCCTAGAGGCAGGCAGGAGCCCTCTGTGCTTCTCAGGGTTCTTCCAGGCCTGAGCACATTGGCTATCATGCTGACCATCCCAGCTCTGGTCTGACCAGTTGCCTCCACCTGCTGGATGGTTGCCTGCCCTCCAGTGGCCAGCACTCACACTCTGAGAGGACATAGTGGCCTTCCCAGCTGTGAGTACCATCCAGTGTGTCAGAGCGGAGCTGTGTGTACCGTGCAGCGTGTCAGGGCGTAGCTGTATGTACCGTGCAGCATGTCAGAGCATAGCTGTATATACCATGCAATGTCTCCTATACCATGCAATGTCAGAGTGTAGCTGTATGTACCATGCAGTGTGTCAGAGTGTAGCTGTATGTACCATGCAGCGTGTCAGAGTGCAGCTGTGTTCCTTAAGGTTATGTTAATGCTGCTCTTGGCGGTTGCTGTTGAGTCAACTCTCACTCAGAGCTGATTTGTTTGAAGTGGATTGCCAGACTTTCCTTCTGAGGTACCTCTGGGTAGACGCAGCATGTTAACGGTTTGTGCCGCTGCCCAGCGGCAGATGGGAATAGGAATTGGCCAGATTGTGTTCTCACTTCTGCCCCTTGTTGTCCATCCAAATAGCCCTTCTCTGTGCCTTAGGCTCTCCATCTACAGTTGAGCAAGCTAGTCTGGATCTACTATATATATATGTTATTGTATTTGTCATCTTTTTTTCTAGCTCTTTCTCTCTGTGTACCATGTCCCAAAGTCAGTTTTTACTGAATTTGCATGTCCTCTTCAAGGGTTAACTGTGGGCCTCAAGTAGGAAGAGAGGGCGCTCAGGGGCATGAGAAAGCCAGAGTTCTGCCTCCTGGCCGTGGCCCCCCTTTTTCCTCCCCACACACCCAAACACCTGTCCACTCCTGGGGCCTCCTGTCCCCAACATCACTCTATCAAGTCATCTCTACCAGACAAGTGAACTGCTCGTCCCCACGCCACCTCCTTCGCCCCCTGCCTTCAGCCGCTGCCACAGGCTAAGGCAAATTCCCAGGTATTTAGACATTCATTTTATTGCTTAATCGAGCTTGAAGCCATTTAAATTAATACAAGTTTTTACATTCGGCAGCAAAGGTGTTTATAGTCCCCTTTAGTAGGGAAAGAGAGAGGACGGGAGAGAATCAGGAAGAAATTTGTCCTGGACCACTGCCTTCTGGAACCCCAGGGGAGGTGGGGGCTCATAGAAGTGAGCACAGTTGCTCTGTCTCTGGGTCAGCCTCTTGCTGGAGGTGCCCACACCCGCTCCTGGGTTGTGTTGCTGCTCTTGCCTGGCTTTTTGCCTCACCTCTCCTACTTCCTCAGAACCTGGCTTTCGTGGCAGCCTCTTTAATTCCCTTCTTTAAATATTCGTTCATTCAGCTCTTCCAGGGGGAACACAGGGATTCCTTTCCCCAGGGATGCCTAGCTCCCTCAGGGCCCGCCTGTCTTCTAGCACCGAGCTCTGGGGCACACACACACATGCAAGCACACACAAGGAGAGGCGAGACTTATCCCTAAAGCTTTCTGCTAAAGGAAGGGAGGAGACACTGTGAGGGGAGGGGCGTTTTGCAGTTGCTTGTCACTGACAGATCTATCAAGGGTAGTTCTAGAATGTGAGACCCAATTTGGGAACAGAGGGGAAGGGTTCTGAGCAGACTGGTCCTCCCGGAAGGCTGCTGCCATAAGGAATGAGGGTAGTGGGAGCTGCTGATGCCCGCAGGCTGACGGCCCTCTCTCTGTCCCCCAGGTGGAGGTGGAGGTGGAGAGCATGGACAAGGCTGGCAACTTCATCGGCTGGCTGCACATGGAGGGCGCTAACCTGTCTGTCTTGCTTGTGGAGCACGCACTCTCCAAGGTCCACTTCACGGCAGAGCGCAGCGCCTACTACAAGTCCCTGCTGTCTGCCGAGGAGGCCGCTAAGCAGAAGAAGGAAAAGGTACAGTCAGGGTGGGCCCTTCTCCCCACTGCTCACAAGCATCACTTTAGAATGGGCAGCCATTCTGTGGTCTCAGATCCCAGACCAGGAGCCACCCACACATCAGGGAGAGGCTGCCTGGGGCGGCACAGGTTCCAAGCTCAGCACCACTGCTCCGCCTGCTCTGGTGGACCTAGAAGGTGACATTGGAGCTGTGAGGAGCTAAAGGGGAACCCCTGTAGAGACGAGGGGCTGGGGAGGCTCTCCTTCCCCACCAGATGCTTCCTTGGGGCCATGCCTGCTTTTCTCTCACAGAGCCCTGCAGGGAAGCCCATTCTGGAAGCTGCCCCAGGGGATGAATAAAGCTGTTAAGGACAGCCGATTTACCGCCCATCAGTCTCTGCAGACACTGCATTGAGAGAAGGGGGGGTGGGGGGGAGCAGCTTCTGGAAACAAACTGATGGTGTTTGGTGGTGGTGGTGGGAGCCAGCCTGGGCATCCCCACCCTCAGCCTGTCACTGCTAACTTAGGGCCCAGTCCTGATGACAAGGATCAATCAGCCGGCCCCCAATTTGTTAGGACTCTTCTGGGCTTGAAGAGGATTTTGTGGGACATCAGAGCTGAGCCATAAATTGGTTCCAGGACTAAACACTTCCTTTCCCAGGGGGCAACTATCTAGCTTGAAACTCACCTCCCCCAACCAAGGCCCAGACACCTGCCAAAACGAGTGGCGGGGGGTGGTCTTCCTAGGCAGCCTGAGCAGCTGCCTGGACCCCCAGAAGGCACCCACTTCTCCTTGGTTCTCCTCGACCCCCAGGATCTCTTTCTGTACCCACTTCCCCTTGGTTCTTTTAGCACCTTCCCTTGCCCTCCCTGGAAATGTCCAGGCCACCAACCCTTCGGTGGTGGGAAGACTCCAGGGGAAGGGAGGGTTCCTGCTAAGAGGTGCAGACCGCTGAGCACTCAGAAGCCCTTTCCTCATTGCTCACAGCCTTGGTTCCTCCAGGAAGGGGCAGCATAGCTTCCCCCGGACTTCCTGTCTGTAGCGGCTTCCAAGAAGACAGTCCCTTTATCCACACTTGCTTCCAGGGAACAGGGAGCCTAGGCCTGCTGTGCATAGGGCCAGACCTTCCTCTTCTCAAGGCCCCACCCTGCCCCCTGACTGCTCAGCAAGTCACCCTAAAAGGTACCTCTTCAGCTCAAAGACCCCAAAGGGACATGAGGTGAAATGTGGGCCCTCGCCAGGTGCTTAACTGGATGCCATTATTTACTGTCCACTGAATTTGTCCCCCACAACCGTGCTGTGACATGAAGTGATTCTGGAGCTGCACAGTCCACTTGGGCCCATTCCAGGCACAAGTCTCAGTGTAGGGCCACCCCCTCCACCACTCCAGGACTGTCTCTGGCACATCCCTGCCCTCTTTAGGGCCACAGGAGGAGCTTGGGTGACCTTCCTCTTCCTCACTGGGCTGGTCTCCAGGAGCAGTGGGAGCAGAGCTTCAGAGCAGCAGCCTCTGAACTGCTTGGGCAGCAGAGAGAATGGAGTAGCCATTGGGAATGTCCCCAGGGTCCTCACCATCCCGTATTTGACCCTGGGAGGAGGGCTGCCTCATCCATGGAGAGAGAGGCACATCTGAGTTAGGGTATCAGGTGGGGCCAAGGTGGCCCCTGGTGGTTTGGGGCCTGCCTGTGTAGTCTCCACATTTCCTTCAGGACCCTCTCTGCAGAAGGGTGAACCCCCTCTAGTTCCTTTAGGGATCCCTAGTGGTGGGGCAAGTGGCAGGCACCTGGCCTCCCAGCTCCCGGCCAGCCCCAGTGGACCCTGCACAGACTGGACTGGCCATTGATTTTCTTGAGCTTCCCACCATAGGATGAAAGTCTTCCACCAAACTGACCCTGGGCCAGCCGCACCTGCAGAGCCTCAGCGCTAAATCAGCCAGTGGGTCCTAGAGAACACCCCAAGAGAACCAAGGGGAAGTGGGTGCAAGAAGAGGTCCTGGGGATTGAGGCAGCTGCTCAGGCTTATCTTCTAGCCAGTGGGGACCTGGGGCTCTCCAAGGAGAGGACCTAGGGGGTCAGGCTGGGCTAGACGAGGCAGGAGCTTAAGAGCAAGAAGGGGGGTGTCCCTTGTCCAGTGCCAACCTTGGTCTGTAGCAGGGGCCATGGGGGTCACCCCAAAGACAACAGAGCTGGTCTGAGAGCAGAGCCCTCACGGTGACCCCTAGATTTCCTCTGAAGTACAGGTCGGGATGCGGCCTGCTGTCAGCACGGCCACCCTTCCTCCTGTCGGGGTCTGTGGGCTAGCCTTGCTTTCCCGGAGGTCCAGGATGATGAGCCACCGCTGTGGGGAAGTTTCCCAGGAATCTGTGCAGGGAGAGGCCCTGGGGTGCTGTGGGGAAGTTGTTCTGCAGTGGGCAACAGTAATCCGTGGGGTCCAGACTTGCTCTTGTGCTCAGGGAGGGGAACCAAGCTGCTGGCCCCCTCCCAGATGACTGCCTCCTCATCACTAGGAAGCCTCCTGGCCTGGCTCCCTTTCCCAGTGTCCATGGCCACTGGCTACCAAGTCCCAGCAGTCACCGGGGTCCCATCAGGGAAAGAGGAGCAGCCAAGTGCAGGTCCTCCATCTGAGGAGCAGACCCCTCCACTGCTCTAAGACACCTCCTGTGGGGAGATCTGGCTTCTGCCTTGACTATACAGGTGGCAGCACACACCCACTGCCCCCAGCAAGCTTTGGTCTGAGGGCCCCTTGCTGCCCTCCTCCCCTGGCCCACCTGAGCCTGCAGGGAAGGAAGCTCCACCCCTCTCTCCCCCTGGAGGAGACCTAATGCTCTTGCCTGTGGCTCACTCACTTGAGGCTCATTAGCAGTTTCTGCTCTCGCCTGTCAGTCTGTTCCCAATTCATCAACAAGGCTGAGCAGCTTCCTTCCCACTGCTGAAGGAAGCTGGGTGGGGTTCACATTGTAGTCCCCCAAAACACGGCAGGAAGGCCTGGGATTGGGGGAATGGGGTAGGGGGAAGAGGCTGGGAGGGCTGGTGCTGACTGGTGAGGGGGAGGGGAGGGGAGGTGGCAGGCTCAACTCCTGCTCCTGTGAGTGGGTGTTGGCGATGATATCTCAGAGCAGCCAGGGTCCCCAAGAACTGAGAGGCTTGAGTGTCAGTAGGAACAGCTGGCTGAGTAGACACTGGCTGGGAGGTCCCAGCCAGAGCAGATCAGGAAATTGAGGCCTCAGTATTTCCCCCAGAGCACGTTGGATTGAAGAGACCTTTCCAGCGGATGTCAGAAAGGTCAAGCCCACTCGGGTGCAGTCTGTGTTGGGGTTCACAGGTCTCTGGTGCTGGGGACGAGGGGATGGCCGTGGTGATGGGACAGGGGGCAGAGTGTCTACAGCCAGAAGATGTATGGGATCAGGAGCTGTTTGGGTTTGAGCCCAGCTCCAGCCCCACCAACTCAGACTCAGAAGCCCTTCTCCTGCTTCCTGGGCCTGAGACTGAGCAAAGGCAAGACAGCCGGCGTTTCCTCATGGACACGTGGCTCATTGCTGCCTTTTGTCCCTGCAAGACCTGGAGAGCCAGGCTGCCGGGCTCCATTCCCCATGAAGTAGGGATGTCACTCCCTACAACCAGGATTGGCCCAGGAACCGGCAGCGTTTCATCCTCTCACATGGCAGGCAGGTCACTGGGAGTTGCAGCCGACACAGTGGCAGCCATTGTGAGGACTCCATGAATTTCCATGTGGAGGATGTGGAGAATGGTGTGTGTGTACTTGTCACCTGCGTCCCCATCCCATTCCTGTGCTGGGTCTGTGGTACCCCGTGTGTGGTCCATCCACCCCACCCCCTCCCCTTCTCTGACAGGCTCACCACTGGGCTCCTCTGCTGGCCCTAGGATTGGACTGGATGAGCTGTCACAATTGGTCAGCTCCTGAGCCGCTGCCACCTGACAGCTTGAGCTGGGGGGAGGAGGGCAGCAGGGAAGGTGCTCAGTGTTCTTTCACTGTGAGAAGGACCCCACACTCAGCTTGGGGGGGATGTCCTCATATCCTGCGCGCATGAGCAGTGCCTAGGGGACCTCTTTTTGTTGCTGCTCTATTTCTCTGGGACCCTGATAACTGAGTTTGTATGGGGGTTTCTGGTACCTGCCTGAATTTGAGCACCAAAAGAATTTAGAGACCTACTCTCACCCTCCACAGGGCAGGGGGGCTCAGCCTAGAAGGCACTGGCCCACAGCCCCTTTCCCCCTGCCCTGTCTGACTGTACCTCCCCACCCGCTCCCGCCCGCAGGTCTGGGCCCACTACGAGGAGCAGCCTGTGGAGGACGTGATGCCGGTGCTGGAGGAAAAGGAGCGCTCAGCCAGCTACAAGCCCGTGTTTGTGACCGAGATCACGGACGACCTACATTTCTATGTGCAGGATGTAGAGACAGGTGAGCCCAAGGGGTCAAGGCGAGTGGGTGCAGCTGGGCAGGTCCTCCGAGACCTGGTGAGATAACAGAGTTGGTCTGCGTGACACTTCACCTCTTATGAAGTCCCCTAACTCCCAGACACCACGGCTGGTCTGGGCGGAAGGATCTGTGGCTCTCGCAGTTCTCCTAGGACATCTCCAAGGAGGTGGGCTCTGCGGTCACCAAGCTCCAACCCCTCGGTGCTCAGTTCCTAGGAAAGCAGGTGGGAGTACTTGGGCTTTCTCCTTCTCCAGAGGTTAGCACAACCTTGAATGGTGGTAGCCTGTTCCCATGGAAACGGGCACCCGTGTCCTATGGGCAGTCATTCTGTCGGACCCTCCTCTCCTTCCTCCCATGAGTGGGGCCTCCCAGGCAGAGACCTCAGGCATCTGAGTGCCTAGCTCTGACAGCAGTTGCCCTGTGGTCCTTTCTACTCTCTCCCCACTCCAACCTCCCGCCTCTCAGGGCTAGCCTGGACAGGGAAGGAATTCAGTTAGAGGCTGAGGCAAACGCTCTGGGAACAGCCTCTAGGTCTAAGGAGCCCAGTGCTTGCAAAGCCACGCCACAGTGGTAGGATGTGGCTCTGCCCACCCACTGCCCATCACCCATCTCTGGGCCTGCTCTGGACCACCAGCCTCATCCCAACCGCTTCCCCCACTAATGCTGTTTCCCCAGCAGCTGCTTCTGTGACAGTATCACTGCACCAGGAAACGCTGACCACTCCTGGCCCTGGGCTGGCGCTGAGAGGAGGCAGGAGAGGAACCGCGCTGACTAGCCTTTAGAATCCGGTTCTCTTGAGGTCACCCCCATTCCTGGTGAAAGGCAGAGCTCCTGGGCCTGGGGATTGTGAGAAGAGGGTGTCCTGTGGGGCCATCTGCACAGGAACAAAAGCTGCTCCTGAGCAGGGTGCGAGGCTGGGTGGCCCTCAGAGCTTGGGGACAAGGGAGCTCAAACATGACCCTGCACAGGTCTAGTGATGCCCAGGCTCAACGTCGTCTGCAGACTGGCTCTCTCTGGGAGGCCTGGGTGTGGAAACCATATCTCAGATGCAGAATGGGGGAAGGAAGAGGACCAAGGGGAGAGCCACGAACTCATGGGACTCTTGAGAAGGTGTGAGGAAGCGTGGGCAGCCAGCAGGGAGAACGAGGGCTCCACAGAGCCTTGGCCTTGGGCAGCACCACCAAGTCCGGCAGGTAGCCCACAGCAGCCATTCTGCCCTCTCCATACCCCCCTCCGGGATGAGCCTGTTGCCGTTGGCTGGAAATGACCAGGCAGGCAGGCTCTGTGGAAGACTCCAGGGGCTGGACCCATTCTCAGGAGGCCTAGTCCTGCTTCTGCGCCCGCAGAGACCAAGGAAGGAAGACACGGGTTTGTGTGGAGGCTTCTCCCTGATCCCTGGAGTTCTGTCTCCAGCAAGGAAAACTCTCTGAGGAGGCTAGGGAATTTGCCGCCCCATGAGGGAAGGTCATTCTGAGTTTGGGGGACAGTGCCTCACAGAGGCCCGTGTGGACCTGCACCCTCCGTGGTTAACCCCTGCACATCGGAGATTCTCTCTGGCCTGAAGGATGTAAAAAGAGCCGAGTCAGCTATGCTCTGTGCCCCAAGGAGCTCAGCATAGAGACAAGGGACCAGCAAGAGTCTAGTGACCACGGATGTGTCACACGCCCATTGCAGGACGGACAGTTGATTAGACTGGAGCTACCCATGGGTCTAGGAGTCCTGGTATGGCGCTGTGGGTTAATGCGCCAGACTGCAAAGCCGTTTGAACTGCAAGGTTGGTGGTTCAAGCTCACCAGCTGCTCCTCGAAAACCCTATACAGGGTTGCTGTGGGTCGGAATTGACTCGACAGCACTTAACAACAACAACCCATGGGTCTGAAAGGGGAAGGAGCCAAAGACTTCCATGCTGAACTCGAGTCTGTGCCAGAGGGAAGAGGTGAAAGGAGGTTACGTTAAGGAGGGAAAGTGGGAAGACTGGGTGTAGCCAGACCTGCCAACTGCTGACTCCAGAGCAGAAGCATTAGAAGAGACAAGCCAGGGAAGGAGAAACCCACCTGAGTTGGGGGCAAGGGTCAGAGTGGCTGAGTTTGCATGTCTGCAGTCTCAGATCCTGAGGCCCCTTCCTTGTCCTAGGGCCTCTCCTTCAGGAAAGGGTGGCTACAGCCCGCTACCACCTCAGTGGCCTTCATGGGAGTGGATGGCAGGCTGGTTAGGTCACTGGTCTCGACTGGAGCAGGTCCACTCCGGGGACTTCTGTAACCGTGGCAGAGTGGTGGGAAAGCAACGTCTGCTTCTGAGGATGGGCAAGCAGGAATCTTGGGGATGTCCCCTCATGAACGGCGATGCCCTGCAGGATTCCACATCCCACTCGGTCACCACCTCACCTGGAGCAGGGACTCTGAAGGGTCCCTGGTCTCACTGCCCCTCCCCCAACAGGTACCCAGCTGGAGAAGCTGATGGAGAGCATGCGCACTGAGATTGCCAGCCACCCCCCTGTGGAGGGCTCCTACGCCCCCCGCCGTGGAGAGTTCTGCATTGCCAAATTCGTGGATGGAGAGTGGTAAGACCCAAGCAGGGCACAACAGTTCTGTCCCCTGGACGCGGGCCTAAGCAGTCCCTTCACTGGACAGGTGATGGCGGCCTTAGCCGGCTCTCTCTAGTGACCCTGACACCTTCTCCACCCACACCGGAAGGTGATGTCACGTTAGCCCCAACCTCCACCACCTGTCTGGGACACAAGCAGTCTAGAGAAGGTCACTCATGTCTGATCTAAGGGTGGGCCTGTGGCCTTCCCAGGGTGACAAGCGACTTGGATGTGTCCCCTGCTGTGGCCTCCCAGACAGATCTGCCAACTAATTACAGTTGCTGTAGGTTACACTAGGTTAAACAGGAGATACCAATCCAGCCATTCGTTTTGTTGCTTTATGCCCCAAGGACACATTTATTGGCTTCACACGCTCCCTGCCCCTCCCTCTTCTCTGGACTAGGCTCGGGTTCCAGTTGCCACAGCACCTGCTGGACCACCTGTAATGTACACCCTGCACCCCGACAGGGCGAGCTGGGTTTCTGCCCACCATCCAGAGGGGCTCCCAGGGGCCCAGATGCTCTGGGCTGGCCCTGAGCTCAACCTGATTCCTTTGCAGGTACCGCGCTCGAGTTGAGAAAGTAGAGTCGCCTGCCAAAGTGCATGTCTTCTACATTGATTACGGCAACGTGAGTGTTGGGGGCCCGGAGGTGGAGGACAAGGGCTTGGGAGGCCTACATGGTACGGGGTACCCCAGGCCAAGTCCATCTGCTCTCTCAGGGGTGAAGAGTTTACATGTGGCCATCTCTACTGTCCCTAACAGGCCAGGCTCCTGAGTTACAGGCACAACAGGGTCTCTGGACAGAAGTTTGGGAACACTGACCCATCTCAGAGCCTAGACAGACAGCCACAGCTGCTCCTCTGGAGAACTGGGCTCAGCCTCCAGAGCCCAGGGAACCCTGCTCACCCCAATGTCAGGGGCCTCATGTCCACTCCATCTGCCCATCCCAGCACACCCCAGGTCCCAGACTTGCTGGGAAAGGACAGTCCCCGGGGAACACACTCAGGCTGGGCCTGGGAGCCCCTGTAAGCATAGTACTGTACACTGTAGGTACGGTACTCCTGAGGTCTGCTTGTCAGTGTGCACTTTCCTCCCTCCCTCCCAAGGACGGCCCATTAGCAGGAAGCTTGGAGGAAGGCAGTGCTCTTAAGTTCTCACCTGGGAATATTTACCCCACACCCCTGGGCGGAACTACAGGTGTAGTTCCCCTCCCCTTCCCCCCTCCCCCCCATCCTGAAGCAGAACCATAAATGGCTTCAGGCTGGACCTTGGCAGGCTTGGTATGTGCTCTTCTCATCCAGTGGCTGGAACACCCACCCCCTGGCTGCTAGGAAAGCAGGCTGGGACCCTTCCCAGTGGGAAGGGACCTGGCAGGAAATGGAAACGGTGATTAGATATCAGCATGCTTATTTTCATGACAGCTGCCAGGGTATGCCACCACCGGGCTGAGGTGAGAGGGGTTGACAGGCAGAGGCACTGTCTTATACTTGGGGTACTTAGGCCTGGTCCACAGCACCGTCCTGCGGAGTCGGGGCACCGGTGTATGATGCGTGTCTGCCTGGGCTTCCTCTGCAGAGAGAGATCCTGCCGTCTGCCCGTCTGGGAACCCTGCCGCCTTCCTTCAGCACGCGTGTGCTACCTGCTCAGGCTACAGAATACGCCTTCGCCTTCATCCAGGTGCCCCAAGACGTGAGTAGCTGTCTCCCTTCCTTCCAGAAGCCCGTTCCCGCCCTGCGGAACCTGTCAGTGGACACCCCACCCTGGGAGGTCCTGGCAGCTGATGGGAGGAGTTGGAGACAGTGAGGAAGGCTCAGAGATGTAGAGCTGAGCTTCGACCATGCACAGCAAGGGGATATCACAGAGAAGGTGGCAGTGGAGCACTGAGCTAATTCCAGAGAAGTGGGCTGGATGTGGGGGTTGTGGGGCACAGGAGATGAGAAAGAAGAGTAAGTCAGGGCCTGGATGCCAAGACCTCGTTTGCTATGTGCTACATGCAGGAGGCTGATGGCGGGTCTGAAAGTTAGCTCTAGTGCCGTTGTGGAAGGCAAATTGCAAGGGGAGAGCTGGGAGACCCTCTGAACCTTCAGGACTAGAGACAGTGGCAACCAGGCCATGTGTGTGGGGTTGGCAAGAGGCTCAGAGCTCAGGGAGGGAGGGATCTAAACTGGCATTGGGTGGCTTACTGTCCGCTTAGAAATGCGAGGACATGGAGAATCGTGTGTTTGGACTGCTGAAATTGCCCAAGATGGGGAGGTGTTAGCATGCCCAGGCCCCGAGGCAGATGTGCAGCTGGGAAGGATGCACAGACCCCCTGGTTTCCAGAAGGGATGGCCCATCCGCAATGTCCAGCTCCCAGGGAGTCTGGGTAGTGAGGGCAGAGACGAATAACCTCCGTGCCAGGCCAGGAGGCAGCACGCAACACTGGGGGAAGGGAAGAAGAGAAACAAGACCGGGAGGCTCAGGGGAGGGGGCAGCTTGAGCCGGCATTGCCAGTGATGACCGAGAAGCTGGGCCTGACCCCAACAGAGGGCAGGTGATGGGCCAGGTGGACTCAGCTGCTGGGTAGGAGAGAACGGAAAGGGGTCATGGCACATCTGCCCTACTTGGGAGTGGGGAGACCACTGTCCAACTCGTGCCCACCTCTGGCCTAATCGTCTATGTCCCTGCTACAGGAAGATGCTCGCACCGACGCCGTGGACAGTGTGGTCCGAGACATCCAGAACACCCAGTGTCTGCTCAATGTGGAGCACCTGAGTGCCAGCTGCCCCCACGTCACCCTGCAGTTTGCTGACTCCAAGGGTGACGTGGGGCTGGGCCTGGTGAAGGAGGGGCTGGTGATGGTGGAGGTGCGCAAGGAAAAGCAGTTCCAGAAAGTGGTAGGTGACATGGGAACGACTCACACGTCACACAAGGCCTGGGGACCGTGGCTGGAGCCTTCTGCCCTGCCATGCCTGCTGGGGAAAGATAAATGGATTTGGGTTTGTTAGGGTTTTTAAAAAAGCTAATTACATCCTAAATTAATTGGCTGTGGGTTTGGCTGAGAATGTGAGTGGAGCTGCATACTGGGGCAGAAAGTTTGCCTTCGTTGGTCGTGAGCCTCAGGTACCTGTGGGAACCCTGTGCAGGCAGGGGGATGGGTCAGAGACACATGCCCTCTGCTCTCCTTTCCGCAAACCTTCCAGTCCAGAGCCAACTCCGGGCTCAGAGTGACCAGGAAGTAGCATCCCAGCGCCCTGCAGCCTGTGTGAAGACCCCAGCATGGTGTCTGGGGCCCAGTCTTGCTGTCGTGCAGGGCTGATCAAGCCTCGAGACAGCTGGTGACCACCTGGAGTGTTCACTTGTTGCTCCTCGTCCCCTGCACACCTGAGCCCTCCCTGGCCTCTCACCAGGTAAAGGGAGAGCCCACTGCGTGGTCCTCTTTCTGTCTGTCAGGACAGGTAGGGCTCCTCTCCCATCAGGGTGCAGGCTCGGAAGGTGGGCGGCTGTGGAAACCTTCCTCCTTCACACCTCTTCCCCTTACCATTCTGTCCATTGCTGTCTCTCTGTTCTCAACAGCTCTCAGCCCACAGGATGTATCAGTGGCTGGTGGGTCAGCAGTAACCTTGATTGTACAAACTGATATAAATTCATTTGGAAAGGACACCAGTGTGGACAGCCACGATCTGAGCCCTGCTCCTCCCCACCCCACTGCTGTTGAGTTGACTGCAACCCACAGCAGTGTGTGTTAGCGTTCCTGAGGCTGTAAAATTTTATGGGAGCAGAAAGCCTTATTTTTCTTCCACTGAGCAGATGGTGGGTTTGAACTGCCGACCTTGCAGTTAGCAGTCCAGTGCCCACAGCTCCTGATTTTTCCTTGTGGGTTAGCTAAGTTCCCTGAAGAATGGGAGAGCTAGGGTCCCCCATCAGAAGCTCTGGTGGTACAATGATTATAACTGCTAGCTGGAAGGTTGGTGGTTTGAATCCATCCAGTTCCTCCACACGAGAAATCCTGGCAGCCTGCTCCCACAACAGCCACAGCCTAGGAAACTATGGATCGTTCGGCTCTGTCACGTGGGGACGCTGTGGGTTGGAACCAGCTCAACGGCACAATAACATAGAACAAAGACCTGTAACATCTCTGAAGTCTAGAAATTCCTTCTGTCCCACCCCCTCGGGCACACATCTACCATTTGTTCATCTGCTCACGTAGCCATTCTCTGAGCAGACATTTGTGGTGCTGTTGGTGTGCCCTCAGCACTGTGTAGGGTTTCCAAGAACGCCTGGTGGGTTTGACTTGCGGTACCAACAGGAGTAGGGAGCAAAAGAGACATGGGTCTTTGCCCAGCAGTGCTTACGTTCCTGCACGAGGAGACAAACATTAAAATGATTACAATAAATGAGTAACCCAAGTTGAATGCCAGGAGATAAGTGCAATAAAGAAAGGAAATAGACACCGATAAAGGGAGAAGGGATCACTGAGGTCTCATTCAGAAGGTGGCACTAGCAAAGGCTGGAGAGGGACAGGACATGGGGGGGGGCGGTTTCAGGACAGGATCAGTACACAGGTGGGGCTGCCTAGGACCCCTGTAGGGTTTTGAGCAGAGACGTGTTGGGCCGTCTGAGCCTGGCAGTACCGTCCTGGCTGCTCAGCTGAAAGTCCCCACTCCTTCTCACCCCTGTAGATCACCGAGTACCTGAATGCCCAGGAGTCGGCCAAGAGCGCCAGGGTGAGTTGTCACTTGCGGAGCCCCAGACGGTGCTGAGAATTGGGGCACGGTGGGCGGGCCCCTCAACCCATGGTCTCTTTTGCAGTTGAACCTGTGGCGTTACGGAGATTTCCGAGCCGACGATGCGGATGAGTTTGGCTACAGCCGCTAAGGAGGACTTGGGTCTGGTCCCGGCACCGCTCACGCCAATGCCCCTCCCTCCGCTGCGAGGCCCTCAGCTCCAGACCCCGGACGGTGGGGTGCCGAGTGGGTCCAGCTTTGCTTCCGTGTATGGAGACGTCTCGTCGGGCGGAGTCGGGGCGCTGGGGGGCAGCCAAGGCTTGCCGGGGTGACAGACACTGCCCTTCCGAGACTCGCCCAGCTGGCTTTGTGTTTTTATTGAGAGTTTGTGGTTTTAAAAAAATTGTCCTCAAATCAGGAACGTGAAAGAGCAGCGCGGAGGGGTAACCTGGTAGCCCAGGGCAGCTGCCCACGGGCACCTAACGGCTACCCAGACCACCCTTCTGCCCAGCTCTCTGTCTACCTGTTGATTATGTGAGTCTCTAATCCGTCCATCCACATGCCAGCGTCCATGTCTGTCCTCTCCAGCCCTTTCCTTCTGTATTTAAAGCTTTCAAGGCCCAATAAAATAGTCATTGCTGTCCGCAGCCCTGACCCTTCATGGTGGTGCCCAGAGGGAAACCTGGCACTTTTTCACAAACCCTTCAGTTGTCATCTAAATGTCTGGCCACATCCCCTAAAAACAAGGCCAGCTGGGGGAAACTAGGCAGCCCCTCAGATTTCGGAGCAACCTCTAGCCTGGTGGGCATTCCTGGGCACAGCGTCCTGCAGAAGGCTGGAGACCTCCACCTTACCAGTCGGGACCCATTGCCTGTGGCTACCCTTAAGAACTTTGCAGCATCTGAGTTGTAGTGCCTTGGACAAACACATGACACACAAGGCTGCGCAGGGCTCCCCCAGACCAGGCAAGGGACCCAGGGGCCTGTCCTCAGGCAAGCCAAGGGCTTTGGCAGCTCTGCCAGAGCACAGTAGGAATCCCAAGGCAGGACCAAGGGAAATGGGGGGGGGGGGGCCTCGTCCTGCTGTGTTGAGCTAAGCCAATAGCCAGGGTGGGTAAGGACACTCTGAGGTGGGTCGGGCCCCCAGTTAAGGGAAGCCTGTCTGTCCAGACCACTCATGGTCAGCTTGACCTGATGAGATACCCGCCTCAGTGTCCCCAAAGTCGAGTTGGTCCCCCAGCTCAGAACCCTAGGCTACTTTCAGCCCATGGGGCAGGAAAGGGAACCCTCAGAGCATCCAAGTGGGGTGTGAGGAGGAGCCCGTTACACTGCTCGGGGACTGGCAGGGGGACAGTGTGCACACTGAATGGTCACTCCTAGTGTCCTGTCCCCTAAGTCCTCATTCTTCCACACAGCAGCAGTCGTGTGGTTCTGTCCTTCCAGGCCGCCCCTACCAAACCTCTCACCTGCCCTACATCCCAGGTTGCCTTGTAAGGCTGACCCTTGATCTCAGGGGAAGTTGAGGGGTTGGTGAGGCTTGTCCCTGCTGCTTCTGTCCACACACTTTTTGTGGCCCAGGGCAGCTCTGTAAGGGGCAGTTGAGAGAGGACCAGTGAAGGAAGAAATAAGTTGAGAGCAAGTGCTTAACGCTTCTGGATCCAGACCTGGAGGGCCCACTGACCCATGTCCCAGGACTGTCACAGCACCGAGGTACCCAGCGGTCATTGCAGGGAGGGATGGGGATGAGCCTGGAGAGGCTGGCCAGCCCCTCTTACGCGGGGCCTCCTCTTCTGTCCATGATAGAGGAGAGGTTTGTGTCTTACCTGTTTCTCTTGCTTCATGGGCCTCCGGGGAGGGCTAGGAGGCCGGTCGGTATGTACTCACTGTGAGCACAATCCGCTGAGGGGCAAGATGCCAGCATCTTCTTTGTTAAAGGGTCTGCAATCATCTCGCTGTCTACCAGTTGCCTTGGTTACTGTGCCCAAGGATAAACCCTCCTTCATTCTCCAATTGAAATCATGCCTGAAGCGTCCCACTTCTTACTCCTTTCTCTTCCAAGGCTGATTTTAGACAAAGGTCAGCACTCGCCAAGGCAGGAAAGCGCTGCTGTTCCTTGTCCTCTTTGACCCCAGCTTGGTGTTCCTGTCTCTGCCACATCTGTTCCAGCAAGGCATCTAGGGGCACAGTCCAGTGTTAGCCATAGTTGGCACCAGTCAGCCAAGCGCTTGAGTTCTAAAACGTGCTCCTGGGCCTCAGAATCACAGACTTGCTCCTTGTCTACCTTCCCAGTTGATCAACAACATCTCTGTCCATCCACCCACTGGCACTGAACCAGTGCTGGGTCCAGTGAGGTTCTGCACGTGGCCGTGTGGTCCAGGAGTGGTTGTAGACTGGGGAGACTTCCCCAGGAAGAGGGGTGAACTGGAAGACAGGTGCAGCAGAGCACAGGGTCAGGGGTGGCTTCACCCCTGCCTGTGTTCAAAGGAAGGCCTGCGGTGGAGGGCAAGAGTGAGCGGGGCTGCCTCCACCTTATTTATCGGTTTGATTATGCCCATGTCCCAGGGAGAATCAGCGGACCCTTCTCTTACATCAGCCCATGTT
Source organism: Chrysochloris asiatica (assembly GCF_000296735.1). NCBI lineage: Eukaryota > Metazoa > Chordata > Mammalia > Afrosoricida > Chrysochloridae > Chrysochloris > Chrysochloris asiatica. Next base: position 609,725 of record NW_006408559.1, read on the forward strand.
GGAAGCAATGGCGAGGGGCTGGAGAGCTGGTGCCTCAAGAGTGGTTATTGATGTCCTAATTACAAGAGGATGCTAATTTAATTTGAACCTAATTACAGTGCACTACCCCGGGTGGCATGTGTTTTAATAATTAACGTCCTTCCGATGCGTAGGAGTGTAATAATATTTACACTCGGTTGGCCAGCAGCCTGGGGAGGCGGACTGGGGGCCCACAGTCACCCTCTTCTCCCCTCCCCCCCCCCACCAGATAGCTTAGCTGCTAGCAGGTGGGGAAGATGGCACATGAGGTCTGGTTGCCTGGAGTCTTGTCCGCCTTCCCTGAGGCCTCAACTTCCAGCCGCTTCCGTGACCCAGCAGGCCTCCTCGCTCTGTGGGGTGCCAGGCTAGCATTCTGAGCTTCATCACGCCTGGCAGCATCTGCTCCCCACTCCTGATGTGCCACCATATGAAAGTGGGCCTTCTGCCTGTCAGGATCCATGGTGGGGGAGGGGGAGGCTTATTGAACAGGGAGACTGGAGGAAGGAGAGTAGTCTGGGGTTTTGGTAACATTTGTAAAGAAAGATACAGTGTGTAAAGTACACAGACTGTAAGGATGACCGCTCAAGTTTTCAGTAAGAGCACACCCCGATCAGCAGACCTCACCCACACCTCGTAAGTTTGTTCCCCTCCTGTGCCTTTGGTCCCAGTGGATTTGTCTTGCCTGTGTGGTTGTATGTGTGTGGTTCCTACTGTACATGTGACTTCGCTCCGTGCAGCTAGCATCTGCACACTCCACTGAGGGTGTTAGAAGTCAGAGCTGGCTCGCCGGTCCCAGAGCACAAAGCTCCTCAGCCTTGTGGGATAGCAGGTGCAGCTGGTGATGGGCAGAGACACTGGACAAGCAGTTTCCCCAACCGACCAGGAACAGTGGTGTCAGTGGGCACCCAGTTTACCTTCCAGGGCTCCCTGACATGGGGAAAGGCTCTGTCGAGTCCAAGGAACCAAACACGGCTGTCAGGCTGAAGAGGGGACGTCAGTGTCTCTCCCCACATGTGTGTCCGTGTGTAGTGGAAGCCCACCTCCATCAGAATCACCTGGGGTGCTTGTTAAAGTGCAGCTTCCAAAAATAGTGCCGGCATGTATCACATGGAGGTGGGGCCGGTGAGCTAACTCCTCATCTATTATAGCAGGAAGACGCTGGGGAGTGTCTGAAGTTGGTAAAACAAAAACTAGTCTATTATTTAGTAATAAGTTGGTAGCCACAAAAGATTGCTAACTGATAATTAAAAGTGGTTGTGTACACACAGGAGTCCTGGTGTGGCTCTGTAGGATAAGCGCTTGACTGCCCACCACAAGGTTGGTGGTTCAAGCCCACCAGCCGCCCCTCAGAAGCTCTATAAGGGTTTCTGTGAGTCAGAAATGACTTGAAATCACTTAACAATAAAAACAGACGCACAGCTAGGGGCAGGGAGTGTCCCCGTGTACAGCTGGGTGTTTTAACCCTTAATGAGCGTTCCTGGTGGCTGTATTACTTACCGGCAGGGAAATGTCCAGTTTGGTCTAGTGGGTGGAGCCTGGGAACCTACACATGTAACAAGCCTCCTGAGTGATTCTGATAGGTTAAAGTTCAAGATTAACCACCACTGCCCAAACATTCTACGAGATGCAGAAAGAGGCCAAGTGACCAGCCCAAGGTCTCCGAGGTTATTAATGTCAGGGCCAGGAAGAGAAAGCAGGACTCCTCGCTCAAGCCTGTGGGTGTTTCCCTTTGTCATGGCTCCTCTAGGTGAGCCTGGTTCTCGGATCTCAGGAGCAAACAGGCTGGATTCGGTTGAGGGAGGCTTAGGGTGCCCTTGCCTGGGCCCAGGGAGATGATCCCTCTAGCCACTGTCCAGAGCTCACATAAGCAGACTACTTTGACCCACAGTTTGTGACACCTGAGTTGTCTGTGAGCCTTTGTAGGAACTGGTCTGGGTGCTCAGGATCCTGGTGGCACCATGAGTTAAGTATTGGGCTGCTAATAGGAAGGTCAGCAGTTGCTCGGTGAAGAAAGGTGAAGCAGACTCGAAACCCCTCTGCTGCAGCGCTCTGTCCTATCGGCTGTGAGCTGGAATCGACTCCAAGGCAGGGGGTTTGGTTTTGGATTTTGAGCTTCAGCTAGGACCCCTGCTCGTGCAACAGTTAAGCAACACAAGGTCAGCATTTGAACCCACACTACCACTCTGCAGTGTAAAGACCTGACAGATCAAAGCCTAGAAAACCCTGCGGGGTAGCTGTCCTCAGTCATGTACGGTCGCTATGAGTCAGAATCAGTTTGATACATGAGCAGGCTGGGGCCAGCCACAGGAGCCTCCCAGTCCACTGAGAACAGCTACTAATTGTAGGAAAACGACACACCTCGCCTCAAAAGTTGTCTACACAAGTGCTGTGGGGTTACTTTGTGAGGTTGGTGTGCCTGCCTCACCCCCAGTTCCCCTCCTGGCTCTTGTGGCCAAAGTACACTGGCACATGCAGAAACACGCTCCTGGAACACATGCAAGAATATCCATAGCAGACTAGTTTCTAATGACAAAAATGGGTGTGTCCACACAATGAAATATTCAGCAATGAAACTGAGAATGACAACCACCCCAACAACATCAGTGTTTCTCAGCAATAGTACAGAATCTCAGGTGTCAAACATTATTATTATGCAATTCAAAACAGACGTAACTGGACTGTCTGGCCCACTGCATCAGGTAAACACCCTAAATAGACATAATAAGATGCAAAACCCAAAAAGCAAAGGAACGGTACACATTAGAATTGGGATCAAGGTCACCTCCAAGCAGGGCAAGGTGAAGGATAGCGGTCTGCTGGGGCAATAGAAGTTACTGGTCTTGGTCTAAGAGGGAGGTGGGCCCACAGAGGTTCATTACAGTATCAAAGTGCTATGGGAGCTCGGAGGAGGAAGGATTCTTGTTTCCTGGGAGCTAGGTAGAGGTGATTGAGAATCCTCACACGGAAGCACTTTTGTCTACAGAAGATTGTGGAAGATTTCTCAGATGAGATGACAGCTTCCAGTGAAGAATGGGTCTAGTTGAGGCAACACTCAGACAAAGCCCTCTGTTGGCTGGTGGAACTTCAGAAAGCAGCCCAGGGTTACTGGGTCATGTATGGGTGCAAAATGAAGACCAGAGCCCAGGCCTCGTCCTGAACAGGCCTAAGCTGTTCCCCCAAGTGTGGGAGAGCTAAGCAGTGTTGCACAAGCCTCACTTGACTTCAGGGTACCTTCCCTCAGATCAACTAGAGAGCATCAACTTCACAGAAGGGTCTTTGATCCCGCTCCCCAGCCCCAAGAAGAACCTCTTACTTGACTTGTCACCACAGTTTTGGCTGTTCCTGGTGGTACCAGTGTCTTAAAAGCCATTTCCCCCCAAAGCAGTCCTGGGGAGTCTGAGGGGCCCACACAGCCCAGGACTAGAATAGACACAGTAGGATGGGGTCTTCAAGCCTACCAGAGCTGCCTCAGGGCCTGGGACAGGGCCAAGGCCAACCAGCATCAAGGCCGCTCCTAGGGGCCAAGTCCAATCATCCTGGGAGGGAACAGGAGGCTCCAACCTGAGCTCTGGAACCCCAAACCAGGAGAGACCCTCTGTCCTGCTCTGGGGCAGATGCGTCCAGATACCCCAGGTCCGACCAGGTGAGAGAGTGCACAAGACCTGTGGTGTTTATGTTTCATGTTCTCACTTGTCACCTTGAGTCATTGGTCTATAAGGACTTGTGTTTGGCCATCAGATGTGGTGACAGCACCCTCTTACCCACCTGTGCTCAGGAGTCTCTCAGTGGAACTGATGGTAGTCCCAGTGTGAGGTGGTCGCTTGGCTGCCTTCTCCCCAGGCTGGCCTGCAGAGGCTGATGAAGAGTTTGGGCTGCAAAGACTTCCTTGCTGGGCTTTTGGCTGCCTTTAGATGTTCAGTCAATAGACGTCAGTCAGATTAGTAATTATCAGGCTGAGCTGATGTAGGTAGAGAACTTGGCAACATGCTGCATGCATCTCAAGGGCTCAGTGCAGTGAAGTGGTTGAGGACAGACAGGCTGAGCACATTCCCAGCTGACTGTGTTCTTACTGAGTGGCTGTGTCCTCGCTAAGTGGCCGTGTTCTACCTGAGTTTGGCACCCGTATCAAACCTAGTCGTGCCTCACCGTGTTACTGCTACTATGCAAAGTTGCCATTTCATAAACATGAGTGACCTTCTGCTGAGTTCACTGAGGCCCTGCCCTCAAGACACTGGCAAGCTGTCCTTGTTGTCATCTACAGGCAAAGGAGATGTCTCAGCACACGCCCTAGTAGAAAATGAACCGGCCCCTGAAGTGGATAGGTATGGAAAGCCCACGAGGGGGCAGCTGCAGGGTGGTGGGCAGAATGGACCCTGTGAAGACAGCAGGTTCCACAGCACTGACAGGTACAGCAGCACACCCCAGCCCTGCAGGAAGCCCAGTGCTGGGAGCATTGGGGTCCACTCGTTCCCCTGGCCTTCTCAGACTCCAGCTCACAGTCTCCACTGGCTGTGAAAGAGAAAGAGGGCTCTCAGACCCACAAGGGATGCAGAGCCAATGCTGTGTAGGGGGGGTCTCTCCAGGTGCAAGCCAGGAAACACACCGTGTGGGGTTACCTCCTAGACCCTCTTCATGCCCATCAGACACCTCATGGTGTCTGCTTCCCCTCAAGTCTTCTGGGGCCCTCCCATTGGGCAGAAGGTGAGGGAGGCTGGGAGAGGCGGTGCCTGAGCCCAAGTTTCCCAGAGTGTAAGGGATGTGAGTCTGGAGGGTGCAAAACCACGTGGAGGCCCACCCACTACGGTAAGCCATTCTATGATCCAGGCCCTCTAGTGAAGTGGGGGCTCAATACAGCAGCTGTGAGCACCTGAGGATGGCTGACACAGGCCCCCCACCTAGGGCAGCAGAACCCGTACTCCAGGCTGCAGAGGGGGACTGGGTGGCCCCAGTCAAGTCCCTGGAAACAAGCCTGGCCTTGTCTTCATCTGGCTGACCTGGAGAGGACTCTCTCAGGGGAGGTCACAAACAGAGCCATACCAGATCAACTGGGAGTGGTCCCCTGGGGCATTGTGTAAGAAAGGACTGGAAGTCATGCTAGATAATCAGCAGAAATCAATGACTGATGTTTGTCAATTGCATGTGCTGGCGTGGGAACATGGGTCCTGATACCCGCTATTCCTGTCATGGTGTTTTTAGGGGAGTGAGGTGCAGAAACCCCTTAGACCCACAGAAGCTGGGCCAGGTCTTCAATATCCCTGACAGCTGGAAACTTCTAGACCCTGGTACCTAACCAGGTCTGCTCTCACCTGTCACTGCTACCATACTGCAATGACAAGGAACATGTGGCAATTTAATACGCAGGAGTGAGCCAGCTATTGGCTAAGTGACCCTCAGGTCACTGTTGGTGGATGTCACTTGTAGATACTTGGACCTGGTATGTTTTATTATTGTTAAGTACTGTTGAGTCAGTTTCAACTCAGTTTTGGCTCACAGGGTTTCTGAGGAATGGCTGGTGGGTTTGAACCACCAACCTTGCAGTTAGCACTCCAGTGCTTATCCTACAGCACCATCAGCAGGACCAATTTACTTATGGAGGGAGAGGTTCCCAAAAGCAGAATTTTCCAGAAGAGGGACACGTTAGGCCCTGGACCTGGGTACTTCCTGAAGAACTGTGTTCATTTCTCCCTGGCGAGGATGCCCTGGACACAACGCTCCTCACACGCTGCATGAGCTTCTGAGGCTTTGGGGGGCCTTGTCAAAGTGCAGGTTCTGATTCAACGGGATGTGGGAGGTCATGGCTCTGCAGTTCTAGCAAGCTCCCAGGAAGTGTTTGGGCATTGGAGCGCTGTTCTGCACAAGCCCATCCCCTTTTCAGGCCAGGGGCTTCATTTAGTAGGCCGGAGGGAAGCCACTGGACCCCACAAAGGACCCCTGAGAAGTCTAACTGTGGCCTAAGTTTGGACTCAGGGGAAAACACAACTTCTGCTACCTAGAGCTAGAAAGCTCTGCTGCATGGCCTGGCCTGGGGGCTGACTAAGAATCCCCCCACCCCAAGTGTGCCAGGGACAATCCTGGATGCTGGTCCCACTGCCTCACAGGGTGCAGGCGCTCTAGACTCCTAAGTCACACTTCCTCCTAAAGCACTCTAAGGGAACAGATCCTTGGGTGGTGCAAAGGCTTGTGGCGCTGTAGGATAAAGCAACAGCAAGATTGGTGGTTCAAACCTACCAGCCGCTCCTCGGAAACCCTATGAAAGGTCTCTATGAGTCAGAACCTACTTGACAGCAATTAACAATTACAATAACTAGCCTAAAGGTTGGTGGTTCTGGCCCATCAAGCAGCTCTTCCAAAGAAAGTTGTGGTGATTTGCTTCCATAAAGCTGGTTGTTGTTAAGTGCCATCGAGTCAGTTAGACTCCTAGTGATTCGATGTACAACAGAACAAAACACTGCCTGACCCAGCGCCATCTTCACAATTGTTTCTATGTTTGAGCCCTGTTTTACAGCCACTGTGTTGATCCATCTTGTTAAGGGTCTTTCTCTTTTCTGTGGCACCTCTACTTTACCAAGTATTAGGTCCTTCTCCAGGGGCAGGTCCCTGTGAGAACAGTCTCACCAGCCAGCCTCACCTCTAAGGAATATTCTGGTTGTACTTCCAAGATGGATTTGTTCATTCTTCTGGCAATCCATGGTATATTCAATACTCTTCACCAACACCATAATTCAAACGCATCATTGTTCGTTCATGCATATGAAAATACCATGGGTTGGGTCAGGTGCACCTTAGTCCTCAATGTGGCATCTTTGCTTTTTAACACTTTGGTGGTTGTGTGCCGTGGAGTTGGTTCCTACTCATAGCATCCCGGTACAGGGTTTCCAAGGCTGTAAATCTCTACGGGAGCAGGAAGCCTTATATTTCTTCCATGGAACAGCTGGTAGTTTCGAACTGCTGACTCTGAGGTTAGCAGCCTGATTCGTAACCACTAAGGAGGTCTTCTGTGGCAGATTTGCCCAAGATAATACATCATTTGATTTCTTGACTGCTGTTTCCATGGACATTGGTTGTGGATCCAAGAAAAACAAAATCCTTAACATCAATCTTTTCTTCATTTATCATGTTGTTGCTTATTGGCTGAGTTGTTGGTTTTTTTTGTAATATCTACAAGTTTATTTATTGTGTCATATTATAAACCTAATCATTAATATTTAGGACAGTGGCATTATTGGTCCAGTTTTGAGGGGTTTTGCTTTCTTTATGTTGAAGTACACTCTATACTGAAAGTCTTTGATCTTCATCAGTAAGTGCTTCAAGTCCTCTTCACTTCTAGCAAGCAAGGTTGTATCACCTGCATATCCGAGGTCCTCCTTAAGTCCTAATGCTGTGATCTTCTTCATACAACCCAGCTTCTCTATTATTTGCTCAGCATACAGATTGAATAAGTATGGTGGAAGGATCCAGCCCTGACATACACCTTTCCAAGAAGAGTACAACCAAGAAAACCGGATGGAGTGTAACTCGGGATCACTAGGAGCCAAAATCAAGTCAGTGACAACAGGTTTGTATGTTTATTGTTTTTCTGTTGTTTAATTTTTCTGATTTCTTCATTTGAATTTTGGTGTGAGGTAAGGACTTTTTGCCCCCATTTTACAGATATTCTCCAGAAAACACCGTGTCTTGGGGATCTATATTTGTACACCCACAATTTCAGTATGTGGGACGGGAGGAAGTAACAACCACAGAGGGTAGTGCATGGGGCCCAGCCAGAGTGAAGAAGAGGTCCCAGGTCCTCAGGGCTTCAAGATGAGAAGAATCTTCCATCCTCCGCCAGGACTGGTCACCGTATGGCACGGGACCATGCCAACGGCCATTCCCTTACAGTTTGTAAAAACTGAAATTCCTAAGCCCTGTATTGCTCCAGCTGACGCTTCCCGAGAGAGAAGCTGGGAGGTGGTAGGGCCTGGAAAAGTTTGAGGCAGGTCAAATCCCCATTATGCAAATGGCTTTTCACTCCATTTGTGCGGGGATTCTGTGCAAAGCACATCGCCTGCCTACCTTCCATAGCCACCTTGCCACCTTGGTCTAAAGCCACAGACACACGAAGGTGGGACCCCGACTCCAGCGCCTCACCCATGCTGGGGGACAGCACCCCCTAGAGACCAGAGGGTGAGCAGCGCGCTGGTCACCCCGAGGGCTGTGAGCGATTCTTCCGGGACCCAGCTGCGAGCACAGGTGGGGGCTGCCTGGTCTGGCTTGGGTGGCGCTTCTTGGTCGCCCACATCCTGACTCCACAGAACTCAGAGTTAGAAAGTGCGGTGCCCCATTTTACAGGTGAAGAACCTGGAGCATCTCGGAGGAGGAAGTGACGTGGCTTTGTCCGCCGGTCCCTACCCGGTAGGGAGGCGCTCGGTGCCCACGGAGACATGCTCGCGACCCACGGGGACCCGGAGGCGGCAGGCTGGTTGCACCCGCAATGCGGGCGCTGGGGCAGGTTAGGAGGGCGGCCTGTGGGGTCGCCAACCCTAACTCAGTAACTTTGGGCCCCTGGTCCCTCCACCAGCACTTCCGCGGGGCTTGGAGGTCTCTGGGGACTCCTCTAACTGCCTTGACCTACTCTCTGGTCCCTGAAATGTGATGGGGTCACAGGGTGGCTCCCCATTTCTCATTGGTCCACACTTTCCATACCCCATCCGCTAGAACAGAGACACACAATCCAAGTTGGTGGTTTCTGGATCAGCAGCAGCCGCACTTGAAAACCTGTTAAAAACGCCCCACCCCAGATCATGAGAACAGAAACTCCGGGCACAGGCCAGCTCGAGAAGGAGTGACTAACACCCATTCATTCACCACCCGACCTTGGCCAGCGCTTCCAGAGAATAGCCCATAGCCTAGCGGGATGGCTGGCTATCTCCAAGGCCTAAAGATGGGGACAGAGACACTGGGGGAGTCTCACTCAATCCAGCGCATGCCTGGGAACGGGGAGCTGGAAAGGAGGTCCAGAGGGAGACAGTGGGGGTTGGGGGGGAAAGCTCCCCTGGGCTGGGGGGTGGGGAGACAATGCCCAGGGTCTGTGAAGGTGCTGGCTGCCCTAGGTCACGGCTCCAATTGCCATAGTTGTAAAAATCGAAGTGAGGCCCTGCTGTGCCCTAGTGGTGGGGACAGAGTGTCTAGGGGTCTGGAATGCTTGTCCTCTAGAGAGGGCCAGCAGCCTGGCTGGGTGGGCTTCTCTGCAGGGCTCTTGGGGTACCAGGCATTCATTGTCTCTCTGTGAAGAAACCTAGGGAAAGAGGGCATGAGGACAAGGTGACAATTCCAAAAGGTAGGCACTCAGGGTGTGTGGGATTTTCCAGACAGCGAGCGGGGTGTGTGTGTGTGTGTGTGGAGGTGCAGCCCCCAGACGTCACAGACAGAAAGTTGGGGCTTCCTCCCTGGGTCAGGTGGCAGGAAAGGAACCCCACTCCTGCCCTGCTGGAAAGATTTCAGGTGAGGGTCAAATTGTGGCATCACCAGAGCACCCAATGTTGTAGATGCCATTTTGGGTGCCTAGGGGCCTGCCTGCCATGAAATGAGGGCTGATATTTATTCCCTGGTCTACTCTAATCTCGGGGAAATTATCTCATCATAAATTGGCATGCCGTGGCAAACAATTAAAAGAGAAAAATAAACCTCAGTGCAGTCTCAGTGCTAGGAAATAAGGAATTACAAGGTGGCGGCATGAAAAAATTATATAAAAATCTATTTTTACATCACAATAATGTGCTTTTATACGAGTAGTAATTTCTGGGTGTGCAATAAAGTGGCTTTTACATCAGGCAGAATCAGAGTTTATAGGCAATTGGTGCTTTTCTCTGGGAAAATATAGCTCACCCTTCTCACACCATCCACCCTGCAGGCAGCAGGCCTCACCCTCCAACAATGGCCTGGTTATTGCAGGATAATTATGCAACGAAAGTGCCAGTCCTTTACCCCTCAGGCCTCACAACCGCAGCTTCCAGCTTCCATCACTGGTCCCTTCCCCAAGGTGGCACAGGCCACTGCTCCAGGGCAGGCTGATGCTGCCCACTGTCCCCACTGGGCCAGGAGGATCCCTGTGGGCTCCATGTCACAGGGTCACAAGCACTGCAGACCAGGTGAGGGGCTCAGGCCTGAGACCCAGTGCCTGGCTCCTGGGCTCACCATTCCTGATGGAGATGTAACCAACAGGGACCTAAAGGGACACAAAGGAGAAGGCTGGGACAGGGTATGGGGGACACTGATCTGACGCTCCTATTGAGGAGGGGACAGATGAGATAGCTAGGGGGGATATGGTCAGAATCCAGTATGAAAGGCAAGTGTGTCCTCAGAGAGTGGCCTGGCCCTGATCATGTCAGATTGGGACAATGAGTCAGGCATATTAGAGGATGTGGTTGTTGTTGTTGTTGTTGACTGCCTTCGAGTCAGCCCCGACTCAAGGTGACCCCACGCACCGCGGAACAAAACGCTGGCTGACCCTGCACCATCCCCGTCATCCGTTGTGGGCCGGTCCCTTGTGATCCACAGGGTTTTCAGTGGCTGATGTTCAGAAATGGGTTCTTGACTGGGAATCGAACTGGACTTTCCCACATGATGTTGTTCAGTACCATCAAGTCGGTCCTATTCACAGCAACTCTGTATGGGGTTTCCGAGGAGTGGCTGGTGGATTTGAACTGCCAGCCTTGCAGTTTAGCAGTCCAGTGCTGACCCTTAGTGCCACACCAGGATTCCCACATGGAAGGCGAGGATTCTACCACTGAGTCACCAATACCATTCCTCAGATGCCAAGTGGTAGTGCCGAACCTGTTTTTAAATATCTTAGTCTAACTCAATACTTTCTCCATTTTACTCCTTAAAATCATGAGTCTCTGTACCAGCAGGAAACAGGAACACCTTCCAACTGGTAGTTCGGGGGTGTTTAAGAAAGCAATAATCGTGAAGGTGTCAGGCAGAGTTTAGGGAAATCAGAGTTTAGGGGTTGGTGCCTTACCCCAGGGCTAATAAGAAAGGGGAGCCGTACCTCCCCTAGGCCTGGAGGGGCCGGGTGGGGACAGTTAAGGCAGCCTTGAGTAAGTAATTGTTTGATGGTCATCAGAGAAACAGCCCACCTGTATCTCTATCGCCTGAGAAGCTGAGAAAAGAAAGACCAGAGAGATGCCATGTGTATGGGACGCATTTTGATGAAAGAAAGGGTTAACAAGCCCATTTCACTCTCCTCCTGCCCTGTCTCTCTCTCTCCTCTGCCAGGGTCTCCTGATGGCCATGCCGACCAGAAACCAGAGAGGGTGTGGATGCTGCCCAGGGAAATCAGCTTTGGGGCAGCCCAGGGCAAGATGGTGGAACTTTCCCAGCAGGCTGGTCACAGACAACAGTGTAACCGCACATCCACAGCCGTGAGGAATGTTTCTAGAGAGTGACGTCTCAGTTTTTCTCTTCTCACATTTTTGGTTCACCAGAGCTTAAACTCCATGTCAACCTTGACAGGGGACTTCCACAGACAGTGTGAGTGGGTTGTGGACCAAAGTGGTCATTCTGGAATTCACTCCTGAGACACACCAATACATGCCTACCCTGGGATCCAGCCCATCTCCTCCTGACATAGGCCCTGAAGAAATGGGGACACACACAGACAGATGCCTTCATGGTCATGACTGGCCACTTCTTTCTGGTGGTGGGAGACGGAGGGTCCAGTCCTGGGGAGGTTGGACCATCAAGTGCAAATGCAGCAGAGAGCAACCACAAAGCATTCCACAGCAGCCAGAGGTCCTAACTGTGCCCAGAAAACCTGGCAGGGTCTTAAAACCACACGTAGTGGGAAGGGTATGGAGAATGAACGTCCTAACGCTGAACCACACAGAGCAGGTTTCCAGCAAGTTTACCAACCACACACTGAAGTGGTTGGCTTCTGAGAGGAGAAGAGGAGGAGGAGAACAACATTTAAAGGAGTTAAATAAACAACTGGAACAATTTAAAAGAGAGAGAGCATGAGTGGACTCGGGAGATCAAACGGGGCTGAGATCAAAGCCGCTCTACTGTGCAGAGGGGGAGGGGGGCTCATTGTGACTTCACCTACAAGTTAGAAGGTCACCGTCATAAACACATCCCGAAGCTTGTTTAAGACTGCCTGGGAGGTACCAACAAGGATCCCTAGTGGCACTGAAGGATGAGCACTCACTACTAACTGCAAGGCTGGCAGTTCAAACCCACCAGCCATTCCGTGGGAGAAAGATTAGGTAGGTTGTCTGCTCCCATAAAGATTTACAGCCTCAGAAACCCTCTACAGGGTGACTACAAGCTGATGGCTGTGGGTTTGGTTTTATTTCTTTGGGTGGTGCAAACAGTTAAGTGTTTGATTACTAATTGAAAGATTGACTGTTCTAACCCAACCAGCAGCTACTCAGGAAACAAACAGTCTGGCCTTCTGCTTTTAAAAACCCGCTGGAACTCAGTTCTCTGGCACACGTGGAGTCTCTTTATCGACTTGACAGCAACTGACTTGTTTTTCTGATTTTTTTTTTTTTTTTTTTTTAGGCATGTTTATGTAACTAGGCTGGCCTGAGCCTCTGGCCCAACAAGACCTCGAAGACCCCAGATCGCTGACAAAGCCCCCCTCACCACCTGTCACATCTTCTCCACTGAGACACATGCTGCCTAGCTAGCCTGGCTTGTTGTTAGCAGTGGTTAACAGTTTCCGTCATTAACTCCCTAGTTGGTTTAAATTTGTTTATCGGATGAGCTCACTATCACCTGCAAAGCTGAGAAAAGCGGGCCTGAGGGAATGAGGCGTGTGTCTGGTGCATTTTGATGGGAGGAAAGAGAATGAATGAATGGGCAAGTGCTGAGTAGGGAAGGTGGGAGACAACTCACTGCGGCTAGCCAGGACCTCAGGAGAGGGAAAGGAGCTGCCTAGGGGCTGAGGTGCTGGCTCACACAGAGACGCCCAGCTAGGGCCAGGGTCTGGGGCCACAGCATCTCAGCAGGTTTTAGGCCTGGCTGCTCCTGGTTGAAGGAGCCCTGGTGGCATTCTGGATTTAGGTGTAGGGTTGCTAACCGAAAGGTCAGCAATTCAAACCTACCAGCTGCTCCGTGGCAGAAAGATGAGGCTGTCTGCTGCTCTAAAGATTGAGTCTCAGAAACCCATAGGCGGCCCAGTTCTACTGTGTCCCCTAGGTCACTGGGAGTCGGAATTGACGATGGCAGTGGAGCTACTTTGGCGGGTTCTTGTGCATTTCCTTTCCTCCTCAGCCCAGTAACAGCACATTCTGTAGGGCGTAGATTCCTCTTTCTCCATCGTTACTGTGGTTAGTTGCAGTTGAAATTGGCGGCCCACAAGGACAGACCCCACAAAGGCTGAGGGTCCTGCTCCACTTTCATGACTGTGTACTCCTTGTTGTGGCTACTGTGAGATCTGAGCACCTTCCAGCTGAGGGGGCTCAGCTTCCAGCACAGCACAAGTAGATCCCTACGGCCTTTCTCCCTAGTCTATCTCAGTCTAGAAGCTCTGCTGAAATCTCTTCTTGGCTGATCCTGCTGGCATTTGAACCACTAATTTCCAGCATCACTGCAACACATAAGCTACCGTAATACAACGGACCTACAGACAGACAAGTCTTCATGTTTCCTGGTCCTCGGTACCAGCCTGTCCTCAGACATGGGCCTAAATCCTGATTTACATTAGGACACAGGAGAAAGTGCCCAGCCCAGCCTAGAAGCAGCGTCTCCCAGTGGCCTGGTGCTCTCTGCGTGTGGTTCTTCAGCTAAGATGTAGCAGAATGTCCACCAGAGCCTGCACACTGGGTTGACTAGTACTTCCCCAAAAGACACGTTCAAGTCCAGAAGCCCAGAGCCTGAGGATGTGAGCCTACTTGGAAATAAGGTCTTCACAGATGTGATTGAGAGTGAAGAATGGTGGGATGAGGTCACCCAGGGCTTAGGGTGGGCCTCAATCAAATGACTGCTGTCCTAATAAGAAGGGAGTTTAGACATAGAGGCACTGAAGAGAAGACCATGGGGGTGGGGGGAGGGCAGAAAGTGGAGAAATGCTGCCCCACACTAAGGAACATCTGGTGTCTCAGTAGCAAGAAGAGGCAAGACAGGATGCTCCCCTGGAGACTTCAGAGGAATGAGCCCTGCCCACACCTTGACTTTGGACTTCTGGCCTTCAGGACTGTTAGAGAATAAAATTCTGTTGTTGGAAGCCCCCACGAATGTGGTCTTTTAGTGCACTAGGCTCAGTCTCCCACCCTCCACACCTCAGTCAGGACATTTGGAGAAAAGAGCAATTGAGGAACCCATGCCTCAGTTCTCCTCAGGCCTCAAGGGCTGGACCCAGAGCAACAGTCAGGGCACGGGTGGGCTGAAGACCAGGCCTGACTCCCAGCTGCAGCCCAACGCCCCCTCCTGGGCCAGAGGGTCCCAGGGCCCCAGCTGGAGCTGCCTGGGGCCCACTCCTCTGGGGAGCCAGCTGACTCCTGCACCACTTTAGCTGCAGGGACATCAGTACCCAGCCTGTATCCCCCACAGTGATTTCATGCCCCATAAGATGGGCAATCAAAACTAATAGACACCCAGGCTGCCTGGGGCCTGCCACTGCAGTGGGTGGTGCTGAGCGGCTGCCTGGAAAATAAACCAATTCCCAGCCCTGAAGAGAGAAAACATCAGGGAGGAGCGGCTAGCAAAGCCACAGCCAATAATTGGGCTAAAAATAGGCATCTGTCCTGCTGTCCCGGAGCCCTCTTCCTGTACCTGAGCTGGGGACGTGGGTCTCTCCTGGTTCTCCAGGCAGCTGTTTGTCTGCTCCCCAGCCACATCTCTGGTCAGGCTGGGGTGGTCAGAAATAGGGGACCTGCTTGCAGAGAGACGGGAGGGTGCAGAGAGTTCTGGGACTCTCAGTGACCACTCTCCCGTCCCGGAATCTCATGTCAGCCCGGAGTGTCCCAGTCTCACCAGTGAGGACACTTTCTGAGGACCTACATTGCAGCTGCTGTCTCAGGAGCCCCAAGAGAAAGCCCGTAGGGTGACCAGTCCACTCCTGCGTAGCTTGGAGGACCTCTATTTAGACAGAGGATATGTGGGTGCCTGGAGAAGCAGGAGACTCCTTGAGCAAACAAAGCACCTACCTTGGAGTGGGGGTGGGACAAGACTGATCTTAATTAGGTGACAGTGCTGAAAACACGTTCCTGATATTGCTTGGTCACTTGCTGCTCGGACCTCACAGGGGCTTCCACCCTCTCCACCTTGGGAGCATGGGCCCCTGTGCCACCTGCCCCACCATCTCACATCTCTGACGCCTGGAACCGTCTCTGCCCTGTACCCTCGAGCTCCAACAAAATGGCGCCATCTCACATTCCAGCTTTAGGCCTTGTAAGGGTTTTGTGAAGGGCTCAGCTTGGCCCTTTGCAATCTGGGACCAGCATCCCCTTTCCTCCTGCCCCCACCCCAGGACCCCATCTCTGCATGCCTCTCTCTTGCTTCCTGGAATGTCCTTCCCCTTCGCTGTCTCCTTAGAGCCTACTAATTTTTGGAAGTCCAGCTCCCATGTACCCTTTCTTTCCAGTTCTCACCCCAGAAGGATCAGGTCACCCCCTCTGCTTGTGTCCCCAGCATTTGGACAAGCTTCGATCACAGTGCCAGCACTTCTCATCACACGTTTGTGTACTTCACCTGCTGAGGTCTGGTCAAGAGCAGAATCATTGCCTGGCCCATGTTGCTAGTTGCCATTGAGTCTGTTCCAGCTCATGGTGACCTGGTGTCAGACTGAACATGGCCCGCTCCTGTACCATTGAATTCAATGCTTGAGTTCATTGTTGCAGCCACTGTATAGTTCAAGGACCCTCCAATCTGGGAGTGTTCATCTTCTAGCACTGTGTTGGACAATATTTTATGGTACATCGATTTTCTTTCTTTTAATTAATTACATTTTTATTGTGAATTGAGTGAAGCTTTCCTGACAAGATCATCAGTTTTATAGTCAACAAATCATAGACTTTGTTTCATCTCAATGACTGCGATCCCCTCCCTGCGACAACACTTAACAGTTAACACTTACGCCCTGTGGTTTGTATCCATTCCACCCTCCTTCCCATCACTTTGCCCTTCGGGAAATGTGGTCCTTTGGATTCAAGTGATGGCCCATTCCGTAGTGAGCATACCTTTCTAGTGCTGATGTTACCTCATATACCTTCATATACCGATTTGCCGCTTGGCTGAAAATTGGGCCATGAGGTGAAGTTCCATTCCAGACCTGAAGGGTGATTGAGGTTCATAGTCTTGGGTTTCTCCAGTCTCTCTCTGACCAGTAAGTCTGGTCTTTTTTTTGTATAATTTTGAGTTTTCTTCTACATTTTCTCTTACACATCTGGGACCTTCTCACGGGATCCCTTTCAGAGCAGGTGGTAGTGAGTGGTAGCCGGGCACCATCTAGTTCTTCTGGTCTCAGAGTTATGGAGACTGATGCCCACATGGTCCATGAATCCACTGGACTAATGGAGTCCAAGCATCTTCAGTTATCACTTTTCTTTCTTCCACACATGGTCAGCTGCACCAACAGATGACCACTCATGAGCTTTTAAGACCCCAGACGCTACTCACCCAAACAGGATGTAGAACATTGTCTTTGTGGACTAAGTTACAGGTGGTGTCAGGACGTGCTTAGAGAAGAGTGGACACTGTATGAGGCCACCAGGTTCAAGTCCTGCTGCTTCCACTTGCTCGCTCTGTATGTGTCTCCAGGAAGTCACTTTTGGTGACTCGTTTTCCTCACCTGTAAGATATGGTTGATGGTGAGGATGATGTAGGACCAAGCAGTGTTTTGTTCTGTTGTATGTAGGGTCTCTAGGAGTCGGAATCAGCACCTAACAACAATGGCATAAAATAGGAGTGATAATAGCCCTTCCTGGAGGAGCTGTTGGGAGAAGTTCCTGAGAGACGCTAAGTACCGCCTGGCCTTGGCTGTCGATGGCCAGAGGATTCCCTTCGGTTCTTGCTGCCGCTGAGCTCTTCATCTGCTCACTGCCCACTTCCTCATCGCCTGAGGTTCGTTCTCTGTGGTTCCATGGTGTGCCATGCCATGCAGCAGCTAGGGTCCTATCTTTCCCTAGAAGTACCTAGTGTGGCTTTGGAACTTCCTGTGGAGTACAAAGAGAACAGAGTCCTGGCTGAGAGAGGAGAGCCCCGGCAAAGCAAGGGGTGGTGGCAGTGACAGCAGCCCCCACGTCCCAGGCTCTTGTGAGAGTCACATGGACTCACTACCACCTTCTACAGGTGGATAGTGGCCCACCTCCTTGTTGGTCACTATCAGCAAACAGTCATCCCACCACATCCCCAGGAAGCAGGGACTGTTCAGAGCTGAGGGTGGCTTTGGTCCTGCCTTCTAGAAGCTTCTGGTCTGACTGTTGTTGTTATGCACCATGGAGTCGGTTCTGACTCATAGCGACCCTGCACAGGGTTTCCAAGGCTGTAAATCTTTATGGGAGCAGAAAGCCTCATCTTTCTCCGTGGGACGGCTGGTAGTTTCGAACTGCTGACCTTGCAGTTCGCAGCCCAATTTGTAACTACTATGCTACCAGCAACTAGAGGGGCTGAAATAAGTCACAGCATCAAGTCCCATAAGGAAGAGAGGCCAAGATCATCCAGAAAACACCTGAGAAGGGCTAAGAGGATGCCAGGGCTTGGGCAGATGGAGAAGTGGGCTCTCTGGGCTGGCAGCTGCCCCTCTCCACACAGCCTGTCTGTGTGAGACCTGCAGCCAGCCGGTGCTGGGGAGGGGCCCAGCCTTTGAACAGACTCCTGGTGTGAGGTTGGAAATGGTCATGCCACCATTCCTTCTGGGGTGCATCTCAGAGCCAGCAATAGGCAAAGGGGGCACCAACTCCTGTCAGCATCTCCAGGCCTCAAGGCTGGCATGGACAGTGGCCTCACAGCTCCCTGGACTCCAGTCCCCTCTGCGGCACAGAAGGAAGGGACGATGGTGAGGACGTGGGCTTGGGAGGACAAGCAGGGCTAGAGCAATGGAAGACAGACTTGGAGGGGGAGGCAAGGAGGAGGGATCTTGTGGTGGGAGCTGAGGCAGGGTACCTTCATCCTCTTCTAGAAAGAACTCTGGGCATACAGCCCCTCTAGTGGGCAGCAAGACCCTCCCAGTCTGTCCCCCACACTGTCAGCACATAAGAATGATAGCAAACATGGTGTAGGGGCTGCAAGGTGCTGGGGCCTGCTCTAAATGGCTGTTTCCCCGTGAGGCGGGGACCATGGCAGCCCGTTTTGCAGATTGAAGCACTCGCCCAGGGCCACGCAGCGGTGAGGGGTGAGGCTGGTTTTCGACCTGGCAGTCTGACTTGGGCCATGCTCACAGCAGCTCTGAGGGGGCTCCTGCCTGGCTGTGAGTCCTCCATAAATCCTGGGATGTCTGGTCAGCACTGGAGGCCAGATCCTGGTCACCAGGAGCATGGAGATGGCCAAAGCCACAAGGTCACCACTCAATAGTTAGCTCTGTGTGCTACTCATGTAAATCCTGTGTGCTAAGAGAGACTCAACACAGGACCAGCCTCCAGGGCCTAGCGGACGTGTCCTGTCAGGTGGGGCTATAAGCCACCGCTGCCAGGCCACCAGATGATACCTGAGGTGCAGACCCGAGGACCCAGTGTGATGCTGGCTGGGTCTGAGTCTGGGGGTTTGATACCCACCACCTTCTTCCATCAGCATCCTGGGGTGGCACTGTGGGTTAACGCGCTAGATTGCAAAGTCATTTGAAGCACAGGATCGGCAGTTCAAGCTCACCCGTTGCTCCTCAGAAATCCCATACAGGATCGTTATGGGTCAGGACTGACTCAACGGCACTTAACAACAACAACAGCCTTCTCCCATGGATGTCCTGGTGTGGCGCTGTGGGTTAATGTGCTGGACTACAAAGTCGGTTTGAACTCAAGGTCAGTGGTTCAAGCTCCTAGGAAACCCTATACAGGGTCTCTACAGGTCGGAACCAACTCAACAGCACTTACCAACAACACAACGAACAACCTTTTCCCATCAGAATCCATGGAACCAGCACAGGGCCAGACTTGAGGGGGATTCTAACCACCTGGACCAAAACGCTACTGCCCTGGGACCTGGTGTAGCTGTTCTGTTCTCTGCAACATCCTCTCCAGCTTTTCCCAGCTGGGGTCGGGTAGCGGGGGAGGCCCCTGAGTGAAGGATCCCTTAGTCCGGGAGCGGGCTGAGAGGGTCTTTCTCACAACTGCAGTGCTGAGCCTGGAGAAGGGGTAAAGAAAGAGACAGAGAACAAGGGGATAGGGGGAGGCAGGGAAAGACTGGGAAAGAGGAAGAGAGACATGATCGGGGGCAGGGAAGCAGGGCTACCAGCCAGACACCTGAGAATCCCCACAGTGGCCTTTCTTCACGCAGGTGTGTGCGGCTTATCCACAGCATGGTGACCTCAAGGCAGCTGATGGCTTCCAGAGCCAGAACTGGTCCCAGCCAGCAAGGTCCAAGAGGCATCACCTGATGACAGTCTCGGAAGTCACATGGTCACTTGCTGTCCCTGCCCTGGACTACTCTCACCCCCCACAGGCCAAAGCCACTCTGAAGACAGGCGCAGATGGGGTGATGCTGAGATGTCCATCCGGGAAGATCCAGCCAATCACAATGAGCATCCACAGTGCCTTTCCCAGGTATCTCTGTGGGTGACCTGGACACAGTGGGAGGCCCGACCTGGGGAAAGTAGAGACTCTGGCATGCTGGAAGGTGCTGTGGAGGAAGACAGGGTGGAAGGAGCATCTGCCTGTACCCCGGGACCTAATAGTCACATGTCCTGTCCCTTTAGTACCAGCCTGTCCACTGGGGCCTGGTCATGAGGACCAGGTAAGGGGGTAAGCATTTCTGCAATGGGGTGCCTGGAGTCAGCACAGGCTCCATCAGAGAGCTTCAGAGGCGACTCCACCTGGGTGTCTGGGGTTCCGGCAGGAGTTCTGATCCCCTCCTGGCAGGCGAGGATCCTGGGCCCAGCATCAGCCATTCCCCAACACTGCCCCAGACAGGTTATCTGCCCCACCCCACTCCCACCAGGTCCTCCTCCCACAGCTCTGCCATCTGAGTCCTGAGTTTAGGGGACCCCATGCTGCCTGGTCCCCACCTGATCAGATCGCTGTGCCCTGCAGGGTTTCCAGGGGCTGATTTTCAGGAGTACATCACCAGACCTCTCTTCCTAGTCCATCTTAGTCTGGAAGCTCCACTGAAATTTGTTTCAGCATCACCCAAGCCTCTACTAGATGGGGTGGCGGCTGCACATGAGGTTCATTGGCTGGAATCGAACCGTGGGCTCCCACATGAAGGGCGAGACTTTTACCACTGAACTCCTCACTTAAAGGCTGTTCATCCCGGACAAAACTACTGGGGCCCAGAAGCCCTGGGTACACTTCTGAGAAATGGAAATGACGCCCCCTGCTGTTGTGGTGAAGAATAACGGAAGGGAGGGGCTGGGTTCTTAGCACATGCGCAATAAACATTCCTGTTACTCTCACTTTGAGGGGGAAGGGCTCCGCAGAGGTGACTGTGTCCTCATCTCAGCCTGGTTGCAGAACGCAGAGAGAACACGCCAGGGCCCCAGGGCCGTAGGAAACCCTGGTCGGGACTGGGCTCCTCCGGGCTCTCTGTTCATTTTCCATCTTCCCTTTCTTTATAAACTGCAATAATTTAACAACCTCAGGAGTGAAAAAAGCAAGCAGGAGGAGCAAATGTGGAATTGCTCAAATTAAAATGAAATTGAAATAGATTAAATTAAACCGGCAACTTTCTGGCACTCATTTCTCAGGCCAAATGATGGTGGAATGCTTCTGGCTACAAAGGAGAGGCTGGTGGAGGGTTCCGGTGGAGTTGCCGGCGGCCAGTGCTGGAGTGACCCCCAAACAGTCCCTGCCTGGGAGGGTTGTAATGGGACCGTGGAGGCCAGAGGTTCAAAGATGCTGCGTCCTTGTCCTTTCTGCACGGGCACTATAGCTCCTAGGGTCTTCCTGGTCTGCCCTGAAGACTCGAACCCAGAGCAGACCATCCCCAATTCCAGGTCTCTAGGCAGTGTGGGACTTAGAGCACCCACTAATATAAGCAACTATCCTGCTACCAGTCAGGTGCTTCTTACTCATGGCAACCCCGTGTATCACTGAAGAGAACCGCCACGTTAGCTTGTCTTGGCTGTGATGTTTTCTAATAACACTAACGACCAAAGCCCAGAAGAATCACGGAAGGACATCAAGAACATCATAGAGGAAGAAAGCAAAAGGATATTAAGAAGACAAGAAAGAAGGAAAAGACCACAATGGATGTATGAAGAAACTCTGAAACTTGCTCTGCAGTGTAGAGATGCTAAAGCAAATCGAAGAAATGAGGAGGAAAAAGAGCGGAACAGACTCTCAATGGAGAGAAACTGAAAGCCTTCCCTCTGCGAACAGGAACCAGACAAGGATGCCCTTTGTCATCACTCCTATTCAATATTGTGCTGGAAGTCTTAGAAAGAGCTATACGGCAAGACAGGGAAATTAAAGGCATCCAAATTGGCAAAGAGGAAGTAAAACTCTCCCTATTTGCAGACAATATGATCCTATGCATAGAAAACCCCAAAGACTCAGTAAAAAAGCTACTAGACCTCATTGGAAGATTCAGCAAAGTATCAGGACATAAGAGCAACATACAAAAATCAGTTGGATTCCTCTATACCAAAAACGACAGCATTGAAAAGGACATTAGAAAAGCACTATCATTTATAATAGCCACCCAAAGGATGAAATACCTAGGAATAAATGTAACCAGAGAAACAAAGGACCTATACAAAGAAAACTACAAAACACTACTACAAGAAACCAAAAGAGACTTATAAAAATGGAAGAATGTACTATGCTCCTGGATAGGAAGACTTAACATTGTGAAAATGTCAATACTGCCCAAAGCAATTTACACATATAATGCGATCACAATCCAGATTTCAATGACATTCTTCAAAGAGATGGAAAAAAGTATTACAAACCTTATATGGAAAGGAAAGAGACCCAGGATAAGCAAAGCACTGCTTAAGAA
>NW_006408559.1:634964-641768 GCF_000296735.1 Chrysochloris asiatica
TGCAAAAACCTGAAGTTAGAAAACCAAAAGGGAAGAAAACACAGCAAGCTGTGGGAACTGGAGAAAAAATTCCCAAGCCTCAACTTAAAATACTGAGGGATTATATAGACAAAATATTGAATGATGCAGAAAGCATCTAAATAAAATGGAAGGAATGCGCAGAGTCACTGTACCAAAAAGAAATGGTCGATGTTCAACCATTTCAAGAAGTAACATATGACCAAGAGTCAATGGTACTGAAGGAAGAAGTCAAAGGTGCGCTGAAGGGATTGGTAAACAAGGATCTGGGAATTGGTGGAATACAAACTGAAATCTTCAATGAACTGATGCAGCACTGGAGGCACTCACTCATTTAAGCCAAGAAATTTGGAAGACAGCTACCTGGCCAGCTGATTGGAAGAGATCCATATTTGTGGCCATTTCAAAGAGAGGTAACCCAATGGAATGCAGAAATCATTGGACAATATCATTAATATCACATACAAGTAAAGTTTTGCTAAAACAGCTGCAACAGTGCATTGACAGTGAACAGCCAGAAGTTCAAGCTGGATTCAGACAACAATGTGGAAGGAGGGATAGCATTGCTGACGTTAGCTGAATACTGGCTGAAAGAAAGAATACCAGAAAGATGTTTACCTGTGCTTTATTAACAATGCCAAAGCTATCAACTGTGTGGATCGTGACAATCTATGGATAACGTTGCAGAGAATGAATATTCCAGAACACTTTATTGTGTTCATGAGGAACCTGTACATGGACCAAGAAGCATTTGTTTGAACAGAACAAGGGAACACTGAATTAGGCAAGGTGTATGCCAAGGTTGTATTCTTTCACCATACTTATTCAGTCTGTATGTTGAGTAAACAATCCAAGAAACTGGGTTATGTGATGCAAAACGTAGCATCAGGATTGGAGGAAGACTCATTAACAACCCGAGATAAGGAGATGCTACAACCTTGCTTGCTGAAAGAGATAAAGATTTAAAACACTTACTGATTAAAATCAATATGGGTTGAATATCTCAATGTGAAGAAAACAAAAATCCTCACCATTAGACAAATAAAATGATGATAAATGGAGATTGAAGTTGTCAAAAATGTCATTTTGTTTGGATACACTATCAACACTCATGGACGCAGCAATCAATAAATCAAATGATGCATTGCATTAGGCAAATCTGTTGCACAAGACCCCTTTAAAGTGTTGAAGAGCAAAGATGTCAGTTTGAGGACTAAGGCGCTCCTGACCCAAGCCATGGTATTTTCAATAACCTCATATACATGGGAAAGCTGGACAGTGAATAAGGAAGACTGCAGAAAAACTGATGCATTTGAGTTCTGGTGTTGGAGGAGAATCTTGAAAGTGCTGTGGACTGCCAGAAGAGCAAATAAGGTGTGTTGGAAGCTGAGCTGAACAGAACCAGAATGCTCCTTAGAAATCAAGATGATGAGACTTTGTCTTTCATACTTTGGACATATTATTAGGAGGGACCAGTCCCTGGAGAAGAATACCATGTTTGGTAAAGTGGAGGATCAGTGATAAGAAGACCCCCAACAAGATGGACTGGCACAGTGGCAGCAGCAATGGGCTCAAGTGTAACGATTGTGGGCAGTGTCTCATTCTGTTGTGCAGAGGGTTGCTATGAGTCAGAACTGACTTGATGGCACCTAACAACAACAACAACAACAACAATCTTTTTACTGAAGCAAATCACCAGGTGTTTCTTCCTCAGTACCATTGGAGGAGGGTGCTGGTAGATCCGCCAACTTTTAGGTGAGCTGAGGAGCACAAACCAATGCCATCAAGTCAATTTTGACTAACAGCAAGGTGCATGATAGTTTAACCCCTTGAATCTCCGCATGTCTAATTTAGAGTGTGTTTGTCTGGGGCGGGGGGTGCAGCCTCCCTACAGGATAAGCACAGACCCTTTAGCCCCTCGTGCCCCGTCCCTGGCTGCCTCAGAAGATCTGCTAACAGTCCTGGACCAGGACTGTGGTTCCTGGGTCCTGGGTTTCTTTTTGTTTCCCATCAAACCCCCCATAGGCTGAGTGGGAAAGAAAACATTCTGTGAGTACTGAATTCTTTTCAAGTCTGGGTTGTGAGTGAAAAATTCATGTGCATTTTGCATTCTGCTCTATAATACAGGCCTGTTGATTTTCATATGTAATGCCTTACAGCATTCACCAATGAGCAAAACTGACATGCCCCAAGGCTGGGCCCTTGATCCTGGATCTTCCTTTACACCAGCCTGGCAGCCCCCCACATGGGAAGCAGCCTCACTGTCCAGGGCACCCCCATCCCTTCCCACTCAGGCCCTCCCCACCTCCTCACCCCAGGCTGGAATCCAAAAAAGTAGGAAAGTGCTGAATGTGAATCCAGAATCCTGGTTTGGTGTAATAGGATAAAACCACAAGATAGATTTGAACCACAAGGTCGGCAGGTCCAATGCACCAGTCACTCCTTAGAAACCCTATGCAGAGTCCCTATTAGTCAGAACCGACTCCACGACACTTACCAACAACAAAAAGAAGGACCAGGGAGATTAACAAGCCAGGGTCTTACTATGTGATAAAGACCGAACCACCAGGCCCCCTCCACTCCCCACCCAGCCCTGCTCCCTGGGATCCAGTCCTCTGAGCATCAGGCTTGAAGGAGCTCTGGGAAACAGTAGTTTTAGGCTTACCTTCACAGATGAGGAGGCTCAGGAATGGAGAGAGCCCCCCCCCACCCCCAAGTCATACAGTAGCCAAACCTCTCTTCTGAAGGCCCACAGCAATAAAGGTCCTAGATGAGTTAGCAAAACCCTTCTCCACCCAGCCCCCCACAGAATTCTAAAAGGGTACTGGTGACCCCTGCATCCTCCCCAGGCTGGAAGGAGACTGATTAATTAATTAACCCTCGTTAAGGGCTCAGGCATGGGCTAGTGGGCAATAGGCACTCTCATTATTATTTTTAATCAGACTTTGCAATTTTTATAGCTCCCATCACCCAGGGCTATGGAGTGGTTCTCCAAGTTAATTAAGGATGCCAGGAGAAGGTTCTAGGGTCTTGATGCCCCTCGGGGCTCATCTTAGGAACCCCTTTTTAAGAAGGCTCAGTGATCAAAGCACTTAGCTGTTAACCGAAAGGTCAGTAGTTGGAATCCACAGAAAGATGCGGCAGCAGTCTGCTTCTATAAAGATCGGGCCCCTTCTCCTCTGCCCTACTGGCTCACTAGGAGTCAGAATAGACGAGCTGTCAGTGGGTTGGATTGGCTTTAATGAGAGTGTCAGTGGAACCGGGAAAGGAAGCTTCTGTCTGCCCCAGGGTCACATGGCTGGCCCACCTGCATGAGGTAGGGCATGGCAGAGGCCAGCAGCCACGGCTTCACTCAGGGACAGACTTCCTGCTCTCAGTTTACCTCCCCATGGAGCTAGAGAGGGAGAACAGAGTGTTTCCTGTGACTGCCATTCTGCCTCTCCTGGGGCATCTGTGTATACCAGGCCGTGTTGTGAGGTGAATTGTGTCTCCCCAAAAAGACACTTTTGAAGTCTAACCCCTGTACCCATTTCCTGTTTGAAAATGGTCTTTGAAGCTACTACCAAGTTAGTAAATGTGAAAGCTGATTGCAGTAGGGTGGCTCCTAATTTGACATGAGTGATGGTCTTAAAAAAGAGACAGAGACAGGAGACCACTGCCATGTGAATATGGGTCGACAGGCCAGGACACGGGCAGAAGCTAGCCCAGAGGAAAGAGACACTGTCCAAGCACTCCTGGACCACCTTCTTCTTCCCCGTCCACATCCCTGCCTCTCTGCTGGCTTCCTTTCCCCGGGCCTTGTCCTTCCCCAGGTGCTCACACTGGGTGGGCTTGATAAGCATCAGGGTCCTGAGGTCCAGCTGAGACAGTGACCTTGGGTGGCTCATGCTCCTGACCAGGGCTCCGTAGATCCTGGGGGTGGAGCCTCACCACCCAGCAGGTGCTCATTGGACCTCCAGGGGCCACCAGGTGGCCACTCAGGCCTAAAAAACTGCTGACAGACCCCTCCAAATTGACACAGGGGAAGACCCAGCCTGTGGGGCGAGATGTCTGATCCACCAGGCCAGTTCTGAGAAGCAGTGGGGGAAGGAGCTGAGCTGCAACAGGCCCAGATTCACCCTCACCCCCACCTCTGGTACCTGGCAGACCTGGGAACCTGGGGGTAAGTAACACTGGAGAGCTTTGACAGAGCTCCCACAGGGTGGGAACTGAGGAAATCAGGAGAGCGGAGGGCACCCCATGGCGGTGTGGCATCTAAGAACACACCTGGCCACTTCCACTTCTAAGAACGCATCTTGACTGAAGTTGAGTGGAACCCAGCCCCTACTCTATGAAGGGAGAATAAGGGAAGTCCCTTCCATAGACAGCCAATGTCTCCACTGAAAAATACAGGTTAGCACCTGGAAGGTTAGATAGGACATTTAGGGGACAGTACGTTCACAGGGGAGAAATAATCCCGAAAAGGAGAGTGGGAATGACTATAAAACTCAAAGAATGTCATTAATGTCACTGAACGGAGCATGGAGAAATTGCTGAATTGGTGTATGTTCTGTTGTATATATTTTCAACAACAACAAAAATAAACTACATTTTCAAAAGAAAAAGAAAATTACTTGGCTGTGAAAACACAATCAAGCTACAGATTAAACATAAGCTTTTCAAATACAGATTTATATTTATGTTATTTTTCATTTGGATTCATTTCAGTGACAAGTCAATGCATCAGTACATGGATCTGTCTGCTTTACAAATTACCAGAAATAAATCTGAAGTCTCCATTGCTCTGCCCCATTGCCAGAGGTGACCATTACGACAATGTTGTGTAGCTCCTTCCCTTTTTTTCTAACACTTTCAAATCCGTGTAGATAGAATCATTAAAATATGTAGTATTATCTGGGGCGTGCAGTCTTCTAAAAAATATAAATGGTATCATGTATGAGGGGGTTTCAAAAGTTCACAGAAAAAATGTATTTTCTTTCAATTCCACTTTCTACTAACTTTTGAAAGCCCCCTTTCATATTCCGAAGCTAGTTTTTTCACTCAATAGTATTTTTTACATCTATACACACTACATTGGAAGGAGCTCTGGTAGCGTAGTGGTTACGAATCGGGCTGCGAACCACAAAGCCAGCAGTTCGAAACTACCAGCTGCTCCACGGGAGAAAGATGAGGCTTTCTGCTCCCATAAAGATTTGCAGCCTCGGAAACCCTGTACAGGGTCGCTATGGGTTGGAGCCGACTCGACGACACATAACAACAACACACTACATTGGAGTCCTGTTGTGGCACCATAGGAGAAACACTCTATCTCAAGGTTGATTTGAACCACAAAGTCAGTGGTTCAAACTCACCAGCCGCTCCTTGGAAACCCTATAAAGGGATGCTATGTGTTGGAACTGACTCGACAGCACTTAACAACACAGTACATTGATACATTTAGACTTGATGCATTTCCTCGATCCTTAAAATATACTGCCTTTTAATGATCCCTTTCCCTATTTTGCTATTTCAAAACCACAGTGATGAATGCAGGATGTGTGAGTGAGCCTCGCTGTGTGCACACATTTATTGTCTATCACTGAATCCTAGACACCAAAGCACTAGGTCATGGTATGTGTGCAATTCGGTTTTGAATTGTTGTCATTGTCAGCTGCCATTGAGCCAGACCCTGACTCAAAGTGACCCCATGCTCAAAGGAACAAAACATTCTGTCAGTAATAGCTTCTCGCCGTATCTCTGTGCTCTCCAGTTCACTCCACCATATCTCTCTGGGACCTCTGAAGTGGTCTCTCAGCCAGCTTCAAAGCTTCTTCCCTTAAGCCCCATGATCTCTTCTTCATACAGCAGCCAGAGTGCACCACTCCCATGATTGGCTTGGGATCAGACTATTGTGATATACAGGGTTTTCACTAGCTGGTTTTCAGAAGTAGATTGACAGGTCTCTCTTCCTAGTCTGTCTTAGTCTGGAAGCTCTGCTGAAACTTGTTAAGAATCACCAAGGACAGACTAGTGCTGGCTGCACTTGAGATGTGCTGGTTGAGCCTCCTGCATTGAAGGTGAGAATCTTACCACTGCCTCTACCGTTTTGAATCCCGTCAACTGGGACCCCTGGTGAGCCTAAGTGTATCAGAGTACAACCATGCTCTGTAGGGTTTCCAATGATGAATGTTTCAGAATTAGATCTCCACACTTTTCTTCCAAGGCACTTCTGGGCAGACTTGAACCTTCAATCTTCTGGTTCGTGACTGAGCACATTAACCATTTGCTTTACCCACAGACTACATATTGAGTCAAGACTTCTTTTATTACTGGATTTTTTTTTCTTTCATTGTATTTTTAAATATATGCATATATTTTGTTCCATTATTTTGGTTTTCTCCTTTGGGGAGTATAGTTATGTGATAGTAAACCACATTTGCCATTTTCTCTTTGATTTAAAAAAAATCTCTTTCTCTTTCATTTATTATCTTTTCTCATTGATGTGGTGTCTATTCTCCATTGCGCTCCTTGTCTCTTAGTCGTAAATTCTGGGGGGTTTTTTTTGTGTGTGTTTTGCTTTTTTCTATTTTGGAACTGGCAGCAGGATTTGGGTGTTAACAGGATCCCTCTGGCTGCTGTATGAAGAAGAGATCATGGGGCTTAAGGGAAGAAGCTTTGAGGCTGGCTGAGAGACGACTTCAGAGGTCCCAGAGAGATATGGTGGAGTGAACTGGAGAGCACAGAGATACGGCGAGAAGCTATTACTGACAGAATATGTGGGTTGTCTAGTCCTCTGGTGCTGGTATA
>NW_006408559.1:643423-644091 GCF_000296735.1 Chrysochloris asiatica
GGAGAGATTCTTTGCTGGTTACCGGGATGTGGGGAGTGGGGTGAGGGGAGGGAGAGGAAGGTGGAACACAATGTAGGGAATAGACACAGGATAGTCTG
Organism: Chrysochloris asiatica; assembly: GCF_000296735.1. Taxonomy (NCBI): domain Eukaryota; kingdom Metazoa; phylum Chordata; class Mammalia; order Afrosoricida; family Chrysochloridae; genus Chrysochloris; species Chrysochloris asiatica. The sequence continues at coordinate 643,522 of NW_006408559.1, forward strand.
GGTGCTAGGGAGGGGGGCAATACACAAGAAGGGGGAGGAGAATGGAAGAAAAAGGCAGCTGGGATAACAATTAGGCAGATTTGCATGGGCTGAGTGGGACAGAGGTAAATAATGATGTATGCACAACCTTGGAACAACAGGGCTGTGGGATACAGGGATTGAGACATGGTTGGAATGGGCAAAAGGGGAGAAATAATGTTAAGATGCTTGGCTGTCTTTTGAATCTTGGTTTCCCTTGCATATCATTATAAAATAGACATTTGAGGGAGAGAGAAAGAAATAGCCATAAATATCACCATAGGAAGCTTCTGCCTATAACTGATTAGAATACCTAAAATGGTACTACAATGTGCCCAGTGAAGGAGGCTTCCTGTGGAGCCTCTGCACTACATAAGACCATAGGTGGAATCCTGAATCTCATCCAGAATCTTCTGGTGGGAAATTTCCACTTGAAAGGACAAGCAGACTAGCCTGGAGTGGCTAGAAGAACAGAAGATACTTCTTGAAAGAAAGATCGACAGGAAAAATACAAAACAATAATGGCAGTCCAACTGATTACTACAAGAACAA
>NW_006408559.1:644191-646217 GCF_000296735.1 Chrysochloris asiatica
GAGATATGGTGGAGTGAACTGGAGAGCACAGAGATACGGCGAGAAGCTATTACTGACAGAATATGTGGGTTGTCTAGTCCTCTGGTGCTGGTATACCAGAAGGACCACAGTGGTGGCTTTCACAAACACACACTTTGGGTCTCATAGTTTAGAAGGCTGTTGTTGTTAGGTGCCCTTAGGTCTGTTGCAACTCATAGCGACCTTATGCACAACAGAACAAAACACTGCCCGGTCTTGAGCCATCCTCACCATCATTGTTAAGCTTGAGCCCATTGCTGCTGCCACTGTGCCAATCCATCTCAATGGGAGTCTTCTTCTTTTTCGCTGACCCTCCATTTTACCAAGCATGATGTCCTTCTCCAGGGACTGGTCCCTCCTGATAACACGTCTGGAGAATGATAGATGAAGTCTGGCCATCTGGCTTCTAAGGAGCCTTCTGGCTGTACTTCTTCCAACTCAGATTTGGTTGTTCTTCTAGAAGTCCATGGCTCTTGTGCTATTCTTCTCCAACACCAGAACTCAAATGCATCAATACCAGCTCAAAAGGAAGACTTTGTCTTTCTGTTGGATCAGATGGAAAGTCCTTGTCTCCTTTCAATATCGGTGGGCCCAAGTGTGGCACTGTGGGATAAAATGTCAGACTGCAAAGTCATTTGAACTGCAAGTTCGATGGTTCAAGCTCACCAGCTGCTCCTTGGAAACCCTATACAGGGTTGCCATGGGTCGGAATTAACTCGACGGCACTTAACAACAACAACAACAACAAGGTACCTTGGAGATCTCCATGTGTCTTGGTATCCATCTTCCCCTGATCTTAGGAAGTCCTCAGCTCTGGATTCTTCTTTCTTGGGGGTAGTAATTCTCTATGGACTAAAGTATGACGTAGGATCAGACAGCTGATACACCTTGAGGCAGGACAGTGAAGGTGTATCTCTGCCCTTGCCCGCTGAAGGCAAATTACCTCTGGGAGTCTTATGAAACTGGAATCAAGAAAAAGATATTGGCCAGATCAATAGCTGCATACCAGGGGATATACGAGGAGCTGGATGAATTTGTTCAAGTAATGAAACCACATCTGGAACAGCAGCTGCAATTAGAATCACCATCTGGTTAAGTTGACAATAATCCACTGCCATTCTTCAAGATCCATCTGTTTTTTTTTGTTTTTGTTTTTTTGCACAGACCAAACAGACAAGTTGAATGGGAATCATGACAGTTGTATCTTTCAAGTCCTTGATGGTGGGAGTAATCTCTGGACTCCTTCGAGGAATACAGTATTGTTGGGGTTTATGGGTTTTCTAGGCAGGGGCAGTTCTAATGACTTCAGCTGACCTTTCCTGCCACAATAGCCTTTACTCTGTGTCAGGGGTCCACTGTGGGGGCTCTGCCAGTTGCTGAGTATGTCTAATCCAATTATACATTCTGGAACTGCAGAAATCATTACAGGATGGGTTCAGGGACCTACTGGACCCACTGTAGGACAGGTCTGAGCTAAAAACCTGACTTCCATATACTCACACTGATGGGCCACAGTGACATTTTAGGTCTCTGGGACTTAGTGTCAGTTCCGAGCCAGTGTCAGACAATCCTCCTAAAGTCTGAAGATTCCCTTTTCCCCAGTGAAGAGTCACTCTCATAGAAGGTCTCTTTAGGGAAGACTGGCACACCCACAACACTGGTCCCCTGCTTTGATGACATTATACTGATTGGACCTAGTAAGGAAGAAGTCTCAACGACTCTAGACTTGTTGGTAAGACATTTGTATGCTAAAGGGTGGGAACATAACCTGACAAAAATTCAGGTGCTTTCTACCTCAGTGAAGGAGCCCAGAGACCTGGGGCATGTCTGGATAGTCTAAATGGAAGGATACATTGTTGCATCTGTTCCCCCACTACTAAAAAGGAGACAAGGTACCTGATGGCCCTCTTTGAATTTTGGAGGTAATACAAAATGTGGCGCTGTGGGCTAATGTGTCAGACTGCAAAGTCATTTGAACTGCAATGTCAGTGGTTCAAGCTCACCAGCT
>NW_006408559.1:646652-655839 GCF_000296735.1 Chrysochloris asiatica
TTCTAAGGAACATTCTGGTTGTACTTCTTATAAGACAGATTTATTTGTTCTTCTGGCAGTCCATGCTACTTTTACTATTCCTCTTCAATATCATAATTTAAATGCATCGATTCTTCTATGGTCTTCCTTATTCGTTGTCCAACTTTCACATATATATGAGACGATTGAAAATAACATGACTCGGGTCAGGCACACATTAATCCTCAAAGTGACATTTTTGCTCTTTAACACTTAAAAGAGGTCTTTTGCAGCAGATTTGTCTAGTGCAATACGTCATTTGATTTCTTGACTGCTGCTTCCATAAGAGTTGATGTACATCCAAGCAAAATGAAGTCTTTGACAACTTCAACCTTTTCTCCATGTATCATAATGTTTATAGGTCCAGTTGTGAGGATTTTTATTTTCTTTATATTGAGTTGAAGTCCATACTGAAGACTGTAGTCTTTGATCTTCATCAGTAAGTACTTCAAGTCCTCTTGGCTTCCAGCAAGCAGTCTGTTAATGAGTCTTCCTTCAAGCCTGATACCACAGTCTTCTTCATATAATGCAGCTTCTCAGGTTATTTGCTTAGCATCCAGACTGAATAAGTGAGGTGAAAGGATGCAACTCTGGCGCACATCTTTACTGATTTTTAAGCCATTCAATAGCCCCCTGTCTGTTCAAACCACTGTCTCTTGGTCAATGTACAGTTTCCTCATGAGTACAATGAAGTGTTCTGAAATATGCATTCTTTTCAGTTTTATCCATAGTTTGCTATGATCCACACAGTTGAATGCTTTTGCACAGTCAATAAAGCACAAGTAAACATCTTTCTGTTGTTCTCTGCTTTCAGCCAAGATCCAGCTGACATCAGCAATGATATCCCTCATTCCACAGCCTCTTTTGAATTATCTTTAGCAAAATTTTATTTGCATGATACTGTTAGATGATATTCACATTCTATTGGGTCACCTTTCTTTGGAATGAGCACAAATATGGATCACTTCCAATCAGTTGGCCAGTTGTCTTCTAAATTTCTTGGCATAGACAAGTGAGCATATTCAGTTTTGCATCCATTTATTGAAGCATTTCAATTTGTGTTCCAATTCCTGGAGCCTTGTTTTTCACTAAGGCCTTCATTGTAGCTTGGATTTCATCCTTTAATACCATTGGTTCTTGGTCATATAGTATCTCTTGATCTGGTTGGATATTGACCAATTTTTGTTGGTATAATGACTATGTGTATTCTTTCTGTCTTCTTCTGATGACCCCTGCATCATTCAATATATTGCCCATAGAATCCATCAACATTGCAAGTCAAAACTTGATTTTTCTTTAGACTGTCTTAAATGGATGGAAGAGGTAATGGAATATAAGGTAACCACAACAGTGGGGTTGGAGTGGAGGATTTAGTTTGGGTGTTGGGGAGGGCAAGCAGAAGAACAAGATAGATGGAGGATCACTGAGACAGGTTTGCAAGGCCTAAGTGGGACAGAGGTAAATAGTGATGCATGCTCAACCTTGGAACAACAGGGCTCTGTGATACAGGGACCTAAGCATAGCTTGAAGAGGTGAAATAATACTAAAATGCTTGACTGTCTTATGAATATTGGTTTCCCTTGCCTACTATTGTAAAATAGACTCTTGAGTGGGATAGAAAGGACTGTTGGGAAATACGATTCCAGAAAACATGTAAGCTCGTCTTCAGCCTATAACTGGTTGGAATACCTACAAGGGGATCTAGAACTTGCCCAATGAAATAGGCCTCTTGCAAAGCCTTTATTTAGGTGGAATCCTGAGTTCCATCTAGAACCTTATGAGGTGACACATTCCCAACTATCAAGGACAAGAAGAACAGCCTGGAACAGCTAGAGAACAGAAGATACATCTTCAAAGAAAGATCATCAGGAAATACCCCAAACAAAAATGTCAGCATGACTGGTTATTACAAGAATAAGCAAGCTGTTTTCCAGGAGACCATCAAGGCAAGCAATGAAGTTCCTTCAAGACAAAATACCCTCTAAGACTGAAACTCAAAGGGAACACATGAGCAGGCATGTAAGCTTGCTGGTGACCACATTGGTCTACTGGTGAGTGGAAGAGGGGGAAAAGCAGCAATAAAGAAATGGGCTGTGTTCAATCACAGTTCATTGACTCCCATTGACCTGGAAATGAGAGAGAGGAGGAAGGGCTGGTTGGTCCATAGTGTGGTGAGACCTGGGGACACTTGAGCCCATGGACAAGGACATAGCCACAGAAGGCTAGAGCTAAGAGTGAAGCATCCAGCTGATATGAAGTGAGGGGAGAGGCACAAGAAAACCCAAACTTGCAGACAGTACCCATTTGACCTAGCATCGATGGCTTGATAATCAGAACTCGACTAGAGGAAGAATACAAAAAAAAAAAAATTTTTTTTGATAATGGAAACAAGGGTAAATTGCTACAGTTTGATGAACCTGACCTATACTCATGGAGATAATAAATCTAAATATCAGCAGAGAGGGAAGCATCTTCACATCAAGTATCAATGCTATCCCTTCTGCACATAGGGTAGATAGGGTCGGGCAACTTAGACATTGGCTACCTAAAATGAAGGGGAGATAAAGGCATGAAGTGACTGGCTTATAAGGTTTCAACAGAAAGTTTTGTTTAAGAGCAATGCGGGGGAGGGGTGAGGGGGAGAAAGAGACAGAACTGAACAGTTTTCATCTTGTCTAGATGAGTTAGGTGAAAAGAGATTTGTATGATTCAATAGTGAATAATTGTTATCATGACTAATTTCAATTGTCAAAATTGTAAAGGTAGAAGTTTTGTAACAAAAACAGGGGAGTGGTTAATCTTACAGTCCAGAAACAGAGGACCCTAGGACCATCAAGGGAGAAGAGCACAAGCGGAATGCGAGACCTTATCCAGAGAAGCAGGAACACCAGAGACAGAGGCAGAGATGGAAGCATGGAGAGGGGGAGCGACTGAGGACTCTAGATTCATGGAAAGAGAAGGACTAAGAGCTGGTGGCCAGGTGGCCAACTTGCAGAATGTGCCCTTTGGTGGTGTGAATTATTATATATGCCTGAGTGTTTAAAAAGAAAAAAAGAGCTAAAGCAAATAGTGAGAAACACTGTTAACTGATGGTACATGGAGGGGATTATAATCATTGTAATGAAAGAAGGCATATAGTCTGTTGAACATAAAACTCATGATATGCCTTGTAAACTTTCACTCAATCCACAATAAAAACCTTAAAAACAAAAACAAAAAAACCCTTAATTTTTCTTTTCTTTAGTTCTTTTAACTTGAGAAATGCGGAGCATATTCTTTCTCTTTGATTTTCTAACTCCAGGTCTTTGCACAGTTCATATAATACTTTGCTTTGTCTTCTGGAGCTGCCCTTAGAACTTTTCTGCTCAACTCATTTACCTTATCATTTCTTCCAGTTGTTTTAGCTTCTCTATGTTCAAGAGCAAGTTTCAGAGTCTCTTTTGACATCAGTTTTGGTCTTTTCTCTTTTTCCTGATCTTTTGCTTTCTTTATGCACAATGTCCTTGATGTCATCCCACAAATCTTCTGGGTTTTGATCATTAGTGTCTAACGCATCAAATTTGTTCTTGAGATGGTCTCTAAATTGAACTGTAAGATAAATACTGGACTGCTAACTGCAAGGTCAGCTGTTCAAACCCAACAGCCGCTCCTCAGAAATCCTACACAGGTGTGCTATGAGTTGCAACTGACTTGACAACACTCAACATAAACAACAACATACTCAAGACCATAGTTTAGCGCTAGTGGACTTGTTTTAATTTCCTTCAGCTTCAGCCTGAACTTGTATATGAGCAATTGCTGGTCTGTTCCACATTTGGCCCCTGGTCTTGTCTTGGCCAATGATATTGCGCTTCTCCATTGTCTCTTCCTAGATATAGTTAATTTTACTTCTGTGTGTTCCATTTGGTGAGGTCCACAGGTATAGTCTAGTGTAGTGGTTATGAATTGGGCTGCTAACCTCAGGATCAGCAGTTTGAAACTACCAGCGGTTCCATGGGAGAAATATAAGGCTTTCTGCTCCTGTAAAGTATTATAGCCTCAGAAACCCTATGCAGGGTCGCTATGAGTCAGAACCGACTCCACGGCACATAACCACCACATAACTCATAACACTAACCAATACAATGTTACATTAGATATAAGACTAGAAAGTTAAGGAAATCAAGCAACTAAACCACAAAGTGGATGGAATTATCCTCTTTTAAAACGGGAAACACTAGGATAAGAGTCATGTTGGGAGGGAAATGAGCAGTTTGATTTGGGGCATATTAAACATGTAACTGGGAGGCAAAATGAGTTTCGATTTTAATATGTTACACATGTAGTTGGAAATCAGGCAATTGGATATCTGAGTATGGAATTATGGGAGAGGTTAGGGATGGAGATAAATATTTGGAAAACTTCAGCATGTGGTATGCTTGGGAGTGGAAAAAAATAAAGTACCAGGTGAGGGAAGAGAAGAAAAGAGATGTAAGCATAATCTTGGGCCCTCCCCCATTTTGAGGCCATGAAGATGATGTAGGAGAATCAAGAGGGTGGAGACATGTCGGGGACCCGCCTCGACATAGGGGTTCGATTCACGAGGAGAGGATACCTGACGGCGACTCATATATATCAAGAATACACAGAAAGAGACAAAGTGAGAGACAATGAGGCACCCCAAAGCCAGGGTGGATACATCACTGGTGGGCAGGCTTGGGACTACAGGCATCGTAGCCTCTGCAGGCAGCAACTCACTGCCCTGCAATCTTTACTGCATGCCTTCCAGCCAGTAATGCACCGCAATCTTTACTCTATGCCTGCCAACCAGCAATGCACACCTGGGGAGGCCCGGGCCTCTGCTTTATTCAGGGGAGGAGCTTCACACCAAGCTGGGAGGGACTTAGGCAAGGTACAGCTAACATCAGTACTTTTCCAGACATTCAGGTAACTTTACATCTACTTCCGCTAGTTCTAATCCCAGGCCAGCAACTTGGTTTCTCAGGCCCAATTAACATATCTATAGCCCCTGAGCATAGTTGGGGGAAGGTGAGAGATAAAGACAAAAGCTTGGGCGGAGTCCTGCTGCTTCGGCTTCCTGAGCCAGGTCTGCAGGAGGACTCCAGATGCCCAGGTGAATGGGCTGCACCTGGAAAAGGATTAGGGTGGATGGGTTCTTTGTCTATGGAACAAAGAACCGAGAAGTAGCTAAAATACTTTTAGTTAATCCTTTTGGAGAAAGCCTTAACCTTGCAACCTTTAGTCTAGGCTTTAGGAAAATATCACCTTTATCTGTGGATTGTCAAAGGCTCCAGTGTATTGATTTAATATATATAACTGAATATTAAGATGAAAGCAATTTGCCATTAACTGCCAGTGGCCTCATTTGTTACACTTGGCCCTAGAAGGCCTCGAACCTCTGACTAGTCTTACACGGTCTGCAACAGAGAAAACCATATCAAATGTTGCAGAAAGAGCAAGGAGGATGAACTGACCATGGGAAAGTGGTTGCTGGCCTTGTATTGTTTCCTGATTAGAGTGGACTCAAGAATCACCGGCTCATAATTTATGCTTGCATAAATTATGTCTTTCTCCCTTCCTCTCTTCCTAGTTCCCTTTCTCTATGCCTCTCTCTTTCTTCTCTTTCTTTAGTCCTTCCTTCCTTCATGAATTATTCAGTCCAGATAATGGCTGGCCAAGTAGGTGTCCATGGTTGGGAAGTGCTGGAGCAATAGTAGCATTGGAGGGCATCTGTGCAGGGGCTGTGGTGAAGCATCAACCAGGGGTTGGGGACTTATGGGGATTGATCCAATCAGTGAGTCTATTGAAGACAATGGGATTTAGGGTTCTAGCTGTTGGAAAAAGGAGTTATGAAAAGAAGAAAAACAGAACAAACCCTATGATACTGGATGGGAATTGGACATATCAGTATGAACCAATGGTTCCCAATACACTAGTATAGATACAGAAATAAATACAGATAAAAATTTGTGGAGAGAGACTGATATTTTAGCTCTGAATCGGGCTGCTAGCCTCAGGGTCAGCAGTTCAAAACTGCCAGCTGTTCCGTGGGAGAAAGATGAGACTTTCTGCTCCTGTAAAGGTTTACAGCCTTGGAAACCCTATGCAGGATTGCTATGAGTCAGAACCGACTCCACGGCACATAACAACAACAACAACTACAGAGAGAGCCTGGGAACAGTAACATCGAATAGCAAAGAGTGTACCAAGAGCCCAGATCTTGGTTTCTAAATACATTATCCTGAAAAGGAATCAGGGTTCCTTGGAGAAAGGGCTGATTCCAAGGTTGGGGCAGGCAAAGTACAAGATAAGCTTTGAGCATCTTGTATCAGAAAGTAAGGACATACTCAAAGAATGACCAGAACATGTCAGAAAGGACACAGAAGCCAGACTGGATGTCTCTTACGGTCCAATCTGAGGCTATTTGAGCAATGATAACAAGCATAAGCCAGTAAATGATATAGGAATCCACGAATCTGTACTTATATAAATAAATAAGACGATGACAAAGCTTTTCCTTATAATAGAATGCCAAGCAATAAATGCAACAGGACTGATGGAATCAGAAAATTTGGCAGCCCTCCTAGTTCTAATTAAATCAGTCAAGAAGCATCATGGATGCTAAAAGTTGTGAGTGAAAGTTTGAAGAGTAACAAGATATTAGAGGCTTTATAATACTTATTGATTACCAAGAGGGAAAGAGTGACTTTTCAGTGGAGAAACCTGGCCAGCATCACGTCAATCAACCAATCCAGGTAAACATCATCAGTAACTGGACAGAGTGGAGCTATGCCAAGAGTCAATGAGAAGGCAGCATCCTTCTGTAATCCTCCTGCCAGAGAGAAATAGCCTGAATCTAATCAGAGGAAGCATTAGACAAACCCAAAGGAAAAAAAAATTAAATTAAATATTGGAGCCTTGTGGCATAGTGATTAAGCGCTTGGCGGCTAATGGAAGGTTGGAGATTCGAACCATGAGCCATTCTCTGGGAGAGAGAGGTGACAGTCTGTTTTCATAAAGATTACAGCCTTAGAAACCCCACGAGGCAATTCTACTCTGTGCTATTGGGTTCCTGTGAGTCAGAATGGACTCGATGGCATTGGGTTTTTCCAACTACAAAATAACTGCCTATAATCCTCAGATTCATCAAGGTTCTTCCTGTAAGCCAAAGATAAAGTGAGGAAGGAAGGAGATATCGAAGGAGGCATAATAACTAAGCAAAACATATGACCCTGGATTATTGAAACAATTGGTGAAAATTGAATGGGTGTGTAAATTAGACGGGAGTGATGTTAATTTCTTCATTTTGCTGATGTATTGCAATTGTATTTGAAAATGTCTTTGTTGGTAAGAAGTGCCCACTGAAATGTTTTGGAGGGATGATAGGGCAACATGTCAACAACTTAGAATCAAGAAGTTCAAAAGAAAAAAAATTATACTGTTCTTGCAACTTTTTGTTCAGCTTGAAATATTTGAAAAGAAAGACAAAACAAACAAGCAAACAAAAACAGAAGAAAGAATACATGAATGAGGAAGTTGATGGACAGATCCAAAAAGTGGATGCCTGATCCGGTTTCTTCCACATGGCAGTAGGGGTGAGAAACAAAAGGACAAGAAGGGGTGAGATTCTACTCTAGTCTAAAATACACTCAGCAAATCAGTGTGGATCCTGATTCCAACCAACCCACTCTGAAAACACATTTTAAAGACAATCAAGGAAGTCTGCATGTGGACTGAGTGCTAGATGCTGTTGTTTAGGTGCCCTGGAATGGGTCTAACTCAAAGGAGACCCCATGCACAACAGAACGAAACACTTCCCAGTCCTACACCATTCTATTCTCACAATTGTTGTTACACTTGAGACCATTGCTGCTGTCTGGGTGTCAACCCACCTTATTGAGGGGTCTTCCTCTTTTTCCCTGGCCTTCCACTTTACCAAGAATGATTTCCTTCTCTTCCTGATAACATGTCCAAATTATGCGTGACTGTCTTGCCATCTCTTCTAAGGAACACTTTGGCTATACTTCTTCCAACACAGATTTGTTTGTTCTTCTGACAGTCCATGGTACTTTCAGTATTCTTCTCCAACACCATACTAGTTATTTGTTGTTAAGCGCCAGTGAGTCGGTTTATATAGGGCTTGCAAGGAATAGCTGGTTGGTTTGAACTGCCTACCTTTAGGTTAGCAGGTCAGTGCTTATTCTACAGCGCCACACCAGGACTGCTAATATTCTAAGTGTGAAAAAGCCATTGTAATTATGTAAGAAAATGTGTCATGGATTGAATTGTGTCTCTCCAAAATATGTAGCAATTTGGTGAGGCCATGATTACAGTAGTGTGGAATTTACCCCCATTTTGCGGTCTGATTATCCTTTGTTTTGCAATATATTGTAGATCCTAGCTTCTACATGTTGGTAAGTGATGTCAAGTTGGTTCTGACCCGTAGCAACCCTGTATAGGGTTTCTGAGGAGTGGTTGGTGAAATTGAGCTGCCAACCTTGCACTTCAAACCCCCTTGCAGTCTAGTGCTTATGCTACAGCACCACAGCCCTGTGGTTGGGTTCCATTTGGGAGTGAGTTGTTTGTTATGTTAACATGGAATCCATTCCAACTCATAGGGACCTTATAGACAGAATAAAACTGCCCTGTAGATTTCTGAGACTGCAAATATTTACAAGAGTAAATAACCTCATCTTTCTCCCTTGGACTGCTTGGTGGATTTAAACTACCAACCTTGCAGTTAGCAGCCCAATGCTTAAGCCGCTAGGCTCCTTGAGGCAGGGTTGTTGTTCTTGTTAATTGCTGGTTGAGTTGGTTCTGACTCACAGTGAACCTGCATAAGATTTTCAAGGAGCAGCTGGTAGTTTTGAACTGCCAATCTTCTGGCTCAAACTGACTTGCATCCAGCAAGTCATTATGTTAATGAGGATTCTGTAGTGTTGGTTATGTTTATGAAATAGGATTGTTGTTGTAGTTGTTGTTGTTAGGTGCCATTGAGTCTGTACCTACTTATAGTGACCTATACACAGCAGAACCAAACACTGCCTGATCCTGGGCCAACCTCACTATTGTTGCCATGCTTGAGTCCATCGATGATGAATTTCATCAATGCTGCCACTTGGCCAATCTATCTCTTTGGGGGTCTTCCTCTTTTTCTCTGACCCTCCAC
>NW_006408559.1:656934-663324 GCF_000296735.1 Chrysochloris asiatica
GACCTTTTCCTTCTTTCTTGTCTTCTTAATGACTTTTTGCTTTCTTCATGTATGATGTTCTTGATGTCATCCCACAACTCTTCTGGTCTTCGTTCATTAGAGTTTAATGTATCAAATCTATTCTTCAGATGACCTCTAAATTCAGTTGGGAGATATTCAAGGTCATATTTTGGCTCTCATGGACTTGTTTTCATTTTCTTCAGCTTCAGTTTGAATTTGCATATGAGGAGAAGGATATTGTGTTTGGTAAGGTGGAGGGTCAGAGAAAAAGAGGAAGACCCCCAGCAAAATGGATTGGCCAAGTGGCAGCATCGATGGACTCAAGCATGGCAATAGTAGTGAGGTTGGCCCAGGATCAGGCAGTGTTTGGTTCTGCTGTGCATAAGGTCGCTATGAGTCGGCGCCAACTTGATGGCACCTAACAACAACAATAACAATTAATGGTCTGTTCCACAGTCTGCCCCTGGCCTTGTTTTGACTGATGATATGGAGCATTTGTATTGTCTATTTCTACAAATGTAGTCAATTTGATGTCTATGTATTCTATCTGGTAAGGTCCCTGTGTATACTCATCTCTTATGCTGTCTAAAGAAGGTGTTTGAAGTCAACAAATCATTGATTTTGCAGAATTCTATTATGCGTTCTCCAGCATAATTTCTATCACCAAGGCCATATTTTCCAACTACTGATTCTTCCTCTTTGCCCCCAACCTTTGCATTCCAATCACCAGTACTGATCAATACATCTTGATTGCATGTTTGATGAATTTCAGATTGAAGAAGTTGGTAGAATTCTTCTATTTCATCCTCACTGGGTTTAGTGGTTGGTGCAAAATTTGAATAATAGTGGTATTAACTGGGCTTCCCTGTAGGCACATGGATATTACCCTATCACAGACAGTGTTGTACCTCATAAATGATCTGGATATATTCTCTTTACAATGAATGCAACACCATTCCTCTTCAATTTGTCATTCCCAGCATAGTGAACCATGTGGTTGTCAGATTCAAAACAGCCAGTACCAGTCCATTTCAGCTCACTAATGCCTAAGATATCGATGTTTATGCGTTCCATTTCATTTTTGAAAACTTCCAGTTTTCCCAGATTCATACTGTGTACATTCCATGTCTGATTTTCAATGGATGTTTACAGCTATTTCTGTTCATTTTAAGTTGTGTCCCATCAGTAAATGAAGGTCCCACAGGCTTTTCTCCCACAGGCTTTACTCCATTCACATCATCATGGTCAACTCTACTTTGAGGAGGCAGCTCTTCCCCAGTCGCATTTTGAGTGCCTTCCAACCCGAGGGGCTCATTTTCTAGCACTATATCTGACAGTGTCTCTCTGCTATTCATTAGGTTTTCAGTGACTAAAGATTCAGAAGTAGTTTGTTACTCCTTCTTCCTAGTCTGTCTTCATCTGGAAACTCATCTGTAACCTGTCCACCATGGGTGACCCTGCTGGTATTTAAAATGCCCATGTTGGGCACTACTAATTTTTTCCACCCCTTGTCTTTCAGTTTGTCATTCTGTAGTGGCTTGTGAGATAGAATTAGGGTGGGGTCTATCTTAAGTCACTTCCTTCATCATGCTATGAAGAATTAAAAGCCCAGAAGTGAGCAAAGAAAGAAGAGACAGAAATAGAATGAGTCCTTTGGATCTGGAGTTCCTTTGTTGAGAAACTCCTAGACTCCCAAGAAGATTGATGACAAGGACCTTCCCCCAGAATCCACAGAGAGAAAGCCTTCTCCTAGAGCTGGTGCTCTGAATTTAGACTTCTAGCCTCATAAAGTTCGAGAGAATGAATTTCTGTTTGTTAAAGCCCTCCCCCTGTGGTACTTGTGGCATTTGTTATAACAGCACTAGATATCTAAGACAGTCTGTATGTTTTATAGCCAAGCTTAAGCACAAGGGAATAAAATGGCATGACATTGGGAACTGGCTGTAACATATTTCAGATTAGAATTGGGAACAGATGAATCAAGTAGAGAAAAACCTTTGACAGTTATTAGACCCAGATGATAGGTACATGGAGGTGCATTATACCGTCTTCTCATTTTGGTGAATGTTTCAATATTTTCATAATAAAACTATAAGAGAAGAATAAATGCAAAATAGTAAGTGGGAAAAAAACAACAACAGGAAATGGAAGCAAATACTGTTGAACGATGATGCAGCACGAAAGAGATTGTAATTACGGCAATGAAAGGATGGTGTAAAGATGATGTTCTCCCACATAAACTAATCACTCAGGTCACAATCAAAGCTTAAAAAAAAAAAAGGCGAGGAGATTATGTTGAAAAATTATGAGTTTGTATTTCATAAAAGTTCATTAAAATAAATTCTAGAGTAAAAAAAAAAAAAAGAGTAAGTGGAGCCAAGTACTATGGGTGAGACATTGTTTCAGAAGGTATCAGAGAAGGACTGACCGTGCCTAGAGGCGGGCTGTGGAGCAAGTGTGTGTGTGTGTTAATGGCATTACGGCATATTTAGGAGCTCAGAGGCGCCATAGAAAATACGCGCTGAACTGCAACCCACAAGGTTGGCATTTCAGGACCACCAGTTGTGAAAGATGAGTCTTTTGGCTCCCACGAAGATTTAAAAGACTTGGAAACCCTATGCAGGGTCTCTATGAGTCAGAGCTGACTCCACTGGCACTTAACAACAACAGATGGCATATTTGTATGCTAATCGGAAGGATTTGGTAGAAAGAGTTTTGGTTGGTTTTTTTTTAAATGTATGACTGTGGTGTTTACAATGAACTCTACCCAAAGAATTCTATCTTTCTCCTTAGTTCCTAAGAGAGAACTTGTACAACCTTTGAATTTGTCCAGTGTTGGAGACTTTGTTACCTGTGAAGGCTCCGGCTCTGAGAGTTCGAGCTAGTGAGATGACCCTTGAGTTGGGGCTGGCCAGCCTGCAAAGTGCCACCACATGCTGTCAGCCCACAAGAGGGGGAAGGGGGAAGGGGGAAGGGGGAGACTGAATTCATCCACATCTGCAATGCTTACTCAGCCATGTCCACATAAGGAGACTCCAAGGTAACAGCTCTGGACACTGGGTCTCCGTGAGCTTGGGAAAGCAGCATGTCCCTTTTGGGGGACCAGGAAGCTCTGAGTCAGGGAGCCTGCCTCCCAGGGATCCTTCCTGGGTTTTTTGCTACAATGAACTGTTGTCATAAGTGTAGTGATTTCCTGAGTTCTTCCTGTTCTTTTTGCTAGAATAAACTGTCATCATAAGTGTAGTGATTTCCTGAGTTCTGTGTGTTGTTCTAGTGAATTATGGAACCTGAAGGAGTATTAGGTAGGAGGCAGCAGGTCAGAAGTGAGGGTGGCTTAGGAGCCCCCAAGCCTGCAGTTGGCATCTGAATTCTTGGGCCGACTTGGGTGTCTAGGAGACTGTCCTTTAACTTGTGAGATCTGACTTTGCTCTGGTGGTTAGGGCCACATTTGCAGTTAATGTCAGAACAGAATTGAATTGATTGGTTCTATTTAGTGATGAAAGAGCCTGTGGGGCTAATGGCAGTTGTATGTCCTTGATTTGGCACGAAGGCATGGATTATGGGTACAAATGCCCTGTGTCTGGTTTGAGGAGACAGCAGACTAGAATGTGCAGCAGCTGCAAATGGCTTAGTAGATGTGACAGAGTATGGAAACTCCCGTCCAATGGATTATTTGAGAGGGCTTCCATAAACTTATGAAAAATTCCATTATCTTCTATTTCCATTTCTCCACAAACTTTTAGAAGCCCCCTCTTATTTCCTCAGGGTGTTTATCCATGATGGTTGGAGGCTTTAGAGAGAAGGTGTGAGATGTTCTGTAAGGAGGTCAGGGAAGGAATTGAACAGGGAAATGCAGGCAGAGCGGCAGGGTAGGTATTAGTGGGGTGTGTTTATGAATTGAAAGTGAGGTTAGTATAAAAGCCAAAAATAGCCACCCCGCCCCCACCACCACCACAAAAAGCTCCCTGGTGGCAGAACAATTTTTGATGAACTGTTAACCTAAACGGTGGTTAGAGTCTACTCAGTGGCACCATGAAAGAAAGACCTGGGGAGATTTGCTTCCATAAAGATTTGTTGTTGTTAGGGGTCATCAAGTGGTACCAACTTATAGTGACCTTATGCACAACAGAACAAAACACTGCCCTGTCCTGCGTCAACCTCACAATCGTTGATATGCTTGAGCCCTTTGTTGCTGCCACTGTGCCAATCCATCGTCTTGGGAGTCTTCCTCCTATTATCTGACCCTCTACTTTACCAAACATGATCTCCCTCTTCAGTGACTGGTCCCTCCTGATGGTATGACCTAAGTATGAGAGACAAAGTTTGGCCTTCCTGGCTTCCAAGGAGCATTCTGGCTGTACTTCTTCCAACCACAGATTGGTTTGTGTTTTTTCAGCAGTCCATGGTACTTTTAATATTTTCCTCCAACACCATAACTCAAATGCATCAATTCTTACATGATCTTTCTTACTCACTTTCTGTTCACTTCACGGGAGGTTAGTGAAAATACCATGGCTTGAGTCAGGGGCCCCTTAGACCTCAAACTGATATCTTTGCTCTTTTCAACACTTTTAAGAGGTCTTGTGTGATGATTTGCCTAAGGCAATGCATCATTTAATTTCTTGACTGCTGCTTCCATGAGTGTTAATGGTTGATTCAAGCAAAATAAAGTCTTTGACAACTTCAGTCCTTTCTCCATTTATATTGATGTTTATTGGTCCAGTGGTGAGGTTATTTGTTTTCGTTACGTTGAGGTGCAACCCATATTGAAGGCTGTGGTCTTTGATCTTCATCAGTAAGTGTTTTAAGTTCCCTTCATTTTCAGCAAGCAATGTTGTATCATCTGCATATCTCAGATTGTTTGTGAATCTTCCTCCAATCCTGATACCATGTTTTTCTTCATATAATCCAGTTTCTCAGATTATTTGTTCAGCACATATATTGAATAAGTATGGTGAAAGAATACAACCTTGGCACACACCTTTCCTTATTTTAAACTATTCAGTGTTCCCTTATTCTGTTAGAACAACTGCCTCTTGGTCTATGTACAGGTTCCTCATGAGCACAATTAAGTGTTCCAGAATACTCATTCTTCACAATATTGTGCATAGCTTGTCATGATCCACACATTCAAAAGTCTGTACGTAGTCAATAAAGCACAGGTAAACATCTGGTACTCTATTTTGTTTTCAGTCAAGATTCATTTGATGTCAGTAATGATATCCCTCATTCCATGTCCTCTTCTCCACCACTCGTCTGTCAGTTTGTCCTACTGTGGTGGCTTGTAAGATGCTGTGATTCTAAAAGCTATGCCACTGGTATATTAAATATCAGCAGGGT
Organism: Chrysochloris asiatica; assembly: GCF_000296735.1. Lineage (NCBI taxonomy): Eukaryota > Metazoa > Chordata > Mammalia > Afrosoricida > Chrysochloridae > Chrysochloris > Chrysochloris asiatica. The sequence goes on from NW_006408559.1 coordinate 662,275, forward strand.
CACCCATGGTGGACAGGTTTCAGATGAGCTTCCAGACGAAGACAGACTAGGAAGAAGGGGTGATGAACTACTTCCAAATATTTAGTCCCTGAAAACCTTATGAATAGCAGAGAAACACTGTCAGATACAGTGCTGGAAAATAAGCCCCTCAGGTTGGAAGACACTCAAAATGCAACTGGGGAAGAGCTGCCTCCTCAAAGTAGAGCTGACTGTGATGACGTGAATGGAGTAAAGCCCATGGGAGAAAAGCCCGTGGGACCTTCATTTGCTGATGGGGCACAACTCAAAATGAAGAGAAACAGCTGTAAGCATCCATTGAAAATTGGAGCATGGGATATACAAAGTATGAATCTGGGAAAATTGAAAGTTGTCAAAAATGAAATGGAACATTTGGCATAAACATCAATAGGCATTAGTGAGCTGAAATGGACTGGTATTGGCCATTTTGAATCTGATGACCACATTGTTTACTATGCCGGAAATGATTAATTGAAGAGGAATGGTGTTGCATTCATCGTCAAAAAGAACATATCCAGATCAGTCATGAGGTACAATGCTGTCTGTGATTGGATAATATCCATGCACCTACAGGGAAGCCCAGTTAATACCACTATTTTCAAATTTACGCACCAACCACTAAAGCCAGTGAGGATGAAATAGGAGAATTCTACCAACTTCTTCAATCTGAAATTCATCAAACATGCATTCAAGATAGATGTATTGATCATTACTGGTGATTGGAATGCAAAGGTTGGAAGCAAAGAGGAAGAATCAGTAGTTGGAAAATATGGCATTGGTGATAGAAATGATGCTGGAGAGTGCATGATAGAATTCTGCAAAATCAATTATTTGTTCACTTCAAATACCTTCTTTAGACAGCATAAGAGACAAATATACACATGGACCTCACCAGATGGAATGCATAGAAATCAAATTGACTACATCTGTGGAAAGAGACAATGGAAAAGCTCCATATCATCAGTCAAAACAAGGCCAGGGGCAGACTGTGGAACAGACCATCAATTACTCATATGCAAATTCAAACTGAAG
>NW_006408559.1:669864-678561 GCF_000296735.1 Chrysochloris asiatica
GTCTAAAGTCCCCAGCTGCTCCATCTCTCCACGTCATCATCTCTGCCTCCATCTCAGGCATCACTGCTTCTCTGGGTAGGCCCCTGTTCTCAGCTCTTCTCCCTTGATGGTCCCAGGGACCTCCACTCCTAGACTGAAAAGTTAATCAATCCCCTCCTTGCTGCAAAACATCTACCTTTACATTTCCAACCCTCACAATCAGTCCTGATAACAATTATTCACTGTTGTATCACAAGAGACCTATCCACATTTCATTTTATCAGCCCCGCCTAGACAGATTGGCCTTCCATATTCTTTTGATGCTTTCTACGTCATTCAATATTTCCTCCATGTTGTTGTTAAGTGTCGTTGAGTCAGTTCCAACCCATAGTGACCCTGTATAGGGTTTCCAAGAAGCAGCTGGTGAGCTTGAACTGCCAACATTGTGGTTCAAACCAATTTTGTAGTCCAGTGCATTAACCCACAGCTCCACACCAAGACTTTATAGAATCCTTCAATATTGCAAGCTGATGCTTAAATTTTTGTTTCATTTCCCTCAGCTTGAGAAATGTTGAGTATGCTCTTCCCTTTTGGTTCTCTAACTCTAGGTCTTTGCACATGTCATTATTATATTTGACTTTTGAGAAGACTAAGTTCATAAAGATTATAGCCAAGAAAACCCTTAGGAGCCCAGTTCTATTCATGGGGTCACTATGAATTAGCATGGACTCTGAGGGCAGTGGGTTTGGGGTTTGGATTGGTTCAGGAATTTAAAGTGGTACCAGTCAGCAGAGATCCTGTTGCATCCCATTCTTACCAACTTTTGGAACTGTCAGATCTTATTTCTGGCCAATATGGAGCGGGGTGTGAAATGGTAATTTATTGTGGGTTTAACTTGCTCTTCCCTGTTTACTACTGGAGTCCTGGTGTGGCACTGTGGGTTAATGTGCCAGACTGCAAAGCTGTTTGAACTGTAAGGTTGGTGGTTCAAGCTCACCAGCTGGTCCTCAGAAACCCTATACAGGGTCGCTGTGGGTCAGAACCGACTCGACAGCATTTAACAACTGAAGCTGAGCAACTTTTCATGTTTATGTGGTATTTATATTTTCTCTTCTAAACAAATTATGGGTTGCTGGTGTAGCACTGTAGGATTAGCACTGGACTGCTAACTGCAAGACCAGCAGTTCAAACCCACCAGCTACTTCTCAAAAATCCTGTACAGCAACACCAAACCAACATTGTATTTCTGAGGTATGTTGTTATTGTTAAGTGCCATGGAGTCAGTGCCAACCTATAGTGCTCCTGTATAATGTTTTTGAGGAGTGGCTGGTGGGTTTGAACCACCAACCTTGAGGATAAGCAGTTCAGTGCTTATCCTACAGCTCCACACCAACACTCTTTTCTGAGGTTTGGCAGTGTTTTGTTTTGTGTCATTTTGAGGTATGTTGTTGTTGTTAAGTGCCGTTGAGTCGTTTCCGACCCATAGCGACCCTGTATAGGGTTTCTGAGGAGCAGCTGGTGAGCTTGAACTGCTGACCTTGCATTTCAAATGGCTTTGCAGTCTGGTGCATTAATCCACAGCGCCACATCAGGACTCCATTTTGAGGTATAGCAGTGTGGATTATTTTGTTTTGTTTTTCATGGGGATTATCTTTCTTAAAACATTGCTGAGTTTGGTTAGCTGGTCTTTTGTTTAGGACTTTTGCCGATGTTTCACATTTATTGCATTAAGGTGTTGACATTATTCTCTAATTATTTTTTAATCTCTCTGCTGTATTTGTAACTATGCTTCACGGTCTTTTTCTTTTTTCTCTTCCCCTTCCCCAGTGGGTGGAAATGAAAATGTCTTGTGGAAGACTTCTGGTATGCCTAGAACAAAGTAACAATAGAGAAAGCTAACTTTTGTTTCATTAGACATGAGAAAAATTATCCTAGAAATATTTGTAGCAAGGAAACATTTTATGTCTGTACAGTTTTTAAATGTTTTTTCTTTAAGGAGCTCTGGTAGTATAGTGAGTTAATGGCATGGTCAGCAGTTTGTACCAGCCACTCTGCAGAACTGTCTGCACAGCACACAACCACCATCAGACATTTTTTGTTTACTTTCATTTAAAAAATTTTGTTGTGGTCAAATATAAGGAGCCCTACTGGAGTCAACAAAGGAGCTCTGGTAGCGTAGTGGTTACAAATCGGGCTGCGAACCTCAAGGTCAGCAGTTCGAAACTACCAGCTGTTCTGTGGGAGAAAGAGGAGGCTTTTTGCTCCTGTAAAGATTTACAGCCTCGGAAGTCTTGTACAGGGTCGCTATGAGTCGGAACCGACTCCACGGCATACAGCACCAGTGGAGTCAACAGTTAAATGCTCCACTGCTAACCAGAAGTCTGGCTGTTCAAACCCACCCAGAGACACTGTGGGAGAAGACTGTAGTCTGCTTTCACAAAGATTACTGCTTAGAAAGCCCTGTGTAGCCGTTCTCTTCTGTCACATGGGGTCACTATGAGTTGGAATGGGTTTCATGGCACCTAGCCGAGTCCTGGTGTGGCATTGTGGGATAAACACTGAACTGTGAACCAAAGGTTGGCGGTTTAAACCCACCATCCACTTCTTGGGAAACCCTATGAGTTGTAACCCTCTCAATGAAGCAAACACAACAGCAAACACAAAATACATATGACATGAAATTTTGTAATTTCTTAAACTTACAGTTTGATTTTAAGAAGTCAGCCTGTTTCACATCCATCGCTAAGAAATCATTCCTTCCGCGAGAGTAGTCCATCATCAATTACTCTCACCCCTTCACACACACTTTTTTTGTAGTCGCTAGAAGAAAAGGCTTCTCTCCTAAAAAGAAAGGTAGATAGACAGATAGATAGAGACAGACAGACAGATTGATCCTGAAAGCAGGTAATTTGGGAATTCTATTTGGAAAGCCCCTCTCTCCAGGACCCTGCCTTAGGAACTTTCTTAAGCCAGGAGCAAGCGCACTTTGTAATGGGGTCATCCCACCTGACTCTGAGTGTGCCTCCAATACCCTGCACCTGAGCTTTATGCCGCCCCCTGCCAGTCCCCCGTCCCCGAAACTCGGCTCCGGGGCTCCCCACAGTGCCTGGAGACTCCACGAGGGGGCGCACGAGCTCAGTGTCTGCCCGGCGGCGGGCCGAGGGCTGAGATGGGGCCCCGAGGGTGGGTACCCAGCAACCACACTCCTGAGAGGAGTGGATTTACTTAGCTCTGCTGGCCAATGACTGGGTCCTAAACCCAGTGCCACTGAGAAATGCGAGGTTGAACGTGTCACCACTCCATTCCATCCCTTCCCCGGATATTTACACTGTCACAGAGAGAAAAAAGCCCGTGGGAGAGAGCGGTGCTTTGCGGAGGAGCATCCTGGTTCAGGGCAGTCTATATGAGGAAGGAATGAATGAAGGGGTGACTTGGGGTGGGGGTGGGGCAGCCGTGTCCACAGACCCAGGGAACTCCGGTTGTGCTCTAAGGCTTCTGGTGTAGCACTGTAGGATAAGCACTAGACTGCTAACCACAAGGTTGACAGTTCAAATTCACCAGCCGCTCCTTGGAAACCCTATACAGAGTTGCTATGAGTTGGAACCGACTTGACGGCACTTAGCAATGACAAAATTAGCCCAGTCCCCAGACTATTTTCTTACCTGGGGCAGTTTTCTGGGAATGTTTCGAGTTAAGGGTGACACCTCAGGACCCAAGGGAGGTGAGATAACACCTGGGCAGGGTAGATTGCTTCACGATCCCCTCCCACCCATCCACCTACCCACCTATGCACCCAGGGATCCTCCCCCCACCCAGGACACCCCTGAACCAGTGTCCCTCATACCACGCACGTTTTTTTAGGGACCCTCCAATCACTGTTTACCCTGCTGGGGGATTTGGAACAAGAGAATGCAAGGCTCCTAACTTCAACCTCCATGGCTTTTTCTCTTTCCTGCTACACTGAGAAATGAGACTCATAAGGGCCTAGTACAGAGTTGTTGAGCCCCGCCGAGTTGGTTCCAACTCATATCCACTGTTAATAGCTATTTTTGAGGAGCTGCTGGTGGGTTTGAAGCACTGACCAGCGGTTAGCAGCCCAGTGTTATTCTACAGCACCATGTAAGGACCTCCAAGTAGCCTGAGGATTAAATGGGATGTTCTGTTAAGATCTCTATTAAGATGCTCTGGACCAACCTCAACTCTTGCTTCCAGACCACTATTTGTTTCTCCAGTCTCTCAGGACATGGGGGCCTTTGAAAGCAGAGATTATATTCTTCATCAGGAGCCGTGCCTGGGCTCCATATCTGCTTACCTGAGACTTACCTGAGATGACAAGGTATCCTACAGGGCCTAGGTGGGTGCCCTCCCATTCTCCCCTCCCCTAAGCTCTTTTGATGGCTTCTGAGACCCTCATCCTCTCCTCTCTTTCCTGTCCCCCAGGAGCAGTTCTGTCTCCACAGGAGACTCAGTGAGTCTCAGCCTTGCAAGCAGTTCGTGGTGCGGCAGAGAGCCCCAGCAGGAGCCCCACGGACAACTCCCTCCTCACCTCACCCAGGCTGTGCTTCTGTGCCAGCCTCAGCTTTCTGCTCCTAGTACAACAGGGATAAGGAATAGTACAAGTACCGAGAAATCATTTGGACTGCCTCTGCCAAGGCAACCACAGTTCCAGCCATCACATTGTTGTTATTAAGTGTCTTTGAGTTGGTTCCGACTCATAGCGACCCTGTGTAGGGTTTCCAAGGAAGAGCTGGTAAGCTTGAATTTCCAACTCTGTGGTTCAAGCCCACCTTACAGTCCAGTGCATTAACCCACCATGCTACACTTGGTTGGTTGGTTATGTGCCGTGGAGCTGGTTCCGACTCATAGCGACCCTGTACAGGGTTTCCGAGGCTGTAAATCTTTATGGGAGCAGAAAGCCTCATCATTCTCTGGTGGAACAGCTGGTAGTTTCAAACTGCTGACCTTGCGGTTTGCAGCCTGATTCGTAACCACTATGCTACCAGAGCTCTAGGAATGAGTAATTAAGTGTTTGACTAAATGTAGCATGCTAATTTTTAAGCTGAAAAATTTGCATGGCCCACAAATAATGTTATAAATATTCAAATGGCCCTTGGTAGAAAACAAAGGTTCCCCACCCCTGCTGCACATGCTGAGGTTTAGTAACCAAGAGTAGGGGTGGGCTGAGTGGATGGTTGGGTGGAGCACTGAGCAGGCCCTTTGGAATGAAGCCAGTAGCTTTGTCTCCTGCATCTGAGGAATGCGATGGCCACATCAGCAGTTCAGCTCCCAGGCAGCACTGGGCATTCTCAGGGAGCTTTGTAGTCAGACACCTTGAGATCCAGCCTTCGCTGCCTCTGCCCAGTGACTTCCCCAAAGTCTCTGGACCATCCCATTGGACACTATTGTCTAGAGGTAAGGACACACCTGGTGAGGCAGCCGGGAAGAGAAAGCCCTGTCTCCATCTGACGTTCTCAAGGAAAGGAGTCAGCTGTGTTCAGTCTGGGGGGCAGACTTCTCTGGGCCATGTAAGAACAGGCCTGACCTGACCTCTGAGTCTGCATTGTTGTAGTTGGCAGTGATTTGAGCCTCATAAAGCCTCAGATGGGGCCATGGTCTTCCCTGCTGTTTGAGGTCAATGGGGCACTGGCTTGTGAGGACCCTGCATTGTGTCTACCTTCTTGGCTATGAGGTACAACCACGAATAAATGCCACATAGAACCCGATTCTTACAGGCCCTGTCTCTGTTTTTTCAACCATTTGTTGGAGTCAGTTCTGACTCATAGCAACCTTGAGCACAATCAGTCCTGAGCTCTCTTCATAATCATTGCTGTGTTTGAGCTAGAGCTTCGAACTGGTTCCAAACAGTTCTGTAACTGTGGTGATCCACAGGATTGCATCTATATTGCATAACAATCAAACCTATTGACTGTGGTATTTTCATCCAGGTAGGAAATAATCCAATCTCTCACATCAAGCTCCTGAAACTTTCAGGAAGAAGGATTGTGGCAGGACTTTGGGAGGGCAACACATACTCACTCAGATTAGCATGATTGGGCACCATCTTTGAGCAGGGTCCAACACTATTTCCTACTCTGATCGAAACCCTAGAGACAACAGATCTGGTTGCTACACGGCGATGCGGCCCTGGTTTGCAATAGCAATTGCTGAAGCCTTTTGAACTGGCTCAAAGCCCAGGTTTGAGCCCACTGTTACAGTCACAGTGTTAATCCATCTCATTGAGAGTCTTCCGCATTTTCTCTGACACTGTACTTTACCAAGCATGATGTCTTTTCCCCAGAGACTGGTCTTTCCTGATAACTTGTCCAAAGTACATGAGACAAAAATCTCACCATCCTCCCTGCTAAGGAGCTTTCTGGCTGGACTTCTTCCAACACAGACTTGTTTCTCCTTCTGGCAGTTCATGGTATATTCAATTCTCTTCATCAGTAAAATAATTCAAGGCATTAATTCCTCATTGGTCTTCCTTATTCATTTCCCAGCCATTCATTGTCCACTTAGCTCATGTTTGTGGTCAATTGATGTAGCTCAGGCACTTGCTAAATGCTGTGGCTGCAAAATGGAACAAACCCCAGCTGACTTCTGCCAACCAGCAGCTTAATCTAGTGGAGGGGAAAAGACAATAAGCAAATAAGCAGATAAAGATAACAGAACCAGTTGTACTAAGTGCTGTGAAAGAGGATAACAGGATGGTCTGAGAAGGCTCTAAGGACAAATGCAGATGCCCTAGGTGGGAAAGAATTCAGGGTATTTGAGGAAGCGTGTGGCCAGTGCAGAGTGGGTTGTGGGGAAAGGGACGGGAGAAGCAATTGACGAGGCAGACAGTAATTGATGATGTAGGTCAGGAAGACGGTTAGCAAGTGGGGCCAATACCAGGATCAGGTCCTTTTAAAACACATCAGGTGTTTTCACTCTTCTGCTTAAAATGCCAAATTTCCATCTTTCTCAGAGTAAAATCCTAAGTTTCCAGTGTCCTGTTACATTCTGTGGGTTCTGCCTTAGCCTCGAACCTCTTGGACCTTCTCCTTTGTCACTCTCACCAAAAAAATCTTTGGACTCACCTGCCTGTCCTTTGCCTTGTATGCCCACCTCCATGCCCACACGGCTCCTTCACTTCCAATAGGCATCTGTTCAACTGTGCTTACATCCCTGCAAGTCTTGCCTCCCTTAACCTGCTTTAGTTTTCTCCATGGCACTTATGACCACCCGATATATCATACGTATTTATTAAACATTTTATTAAATGTTCAATTTCCATTAATGTTCAAGCTCATCAAGGCAGGGACATTGATTTATTCAGTGATCTAGTCCTGGATTGGGTAGCCCCAGGGTGCCAAGCAGAGACTACAAAAAGTGCCAGATAGAGAGAGAGGTCAGCATCAAGAGAAAGAGCAGAAACTAACAATAGCAAAACATCCCAATGAAATGATAAAATAGAAAGATGAGGCTTTCTACTCCCGTAAAGATTTACACCCTCGGAAACCCTGTACAGGGTCGCTATGGGTCGGACCCGACTCGATGGCACTTAACAACAACAACAACAAAGAAGGTCTTGGTGGAGCAGTGCTAAAGCACTTGGCTGCTGACTGTAAGGTTAAAGCTAGACTCCCTCCAGTCACTCTGCTCCGTGGAAGAAAGACCTTGCCATCTGATCCTGAAAAACTTATTGTTGTTGTTGTTAAGTGCCATGGAGTCAGTTCCAACTCGTAGCAACCCTGTATAAGGCTCCTTAGGAGCAACTGGTAGGTTTGAACCACTGACCTTGTGATTAGCAGTCCAGTGCTTATCCTACAGTGTCATGCTAGGACTCTGTCATGTTCTGCTGCTCTCTGCCACCATTTGTCTGTCAGTTTGTCGTACTATGGTGGCTTCAGTGTTGCTGCGAAGCTGGAAAGTATGCCCCCATTATTTTAAATACCATTAGGGTTACCCATGATGGACAGGTTTCAACTGAGCTTCCAGACCAAGACACACTAGGAAGAAGTAGAGGCAGACTACTTCTGAATGCTTAGCCACTGAAAACCTTATGAACAGCAGTGGAACACTGTCAGATAGTACCAGAATATTGAAACATTGAATAACACCAGAATATTGTCAGAAGATGAACCCCTCAGGTTGGAAGGCACTCAAAATATAACTGGGATGAGCTGCTTCCTCAAAGTAGAAATGACTATGATGATGCCAGTGGGGTAAAGCTTTCAGAACCTTCATTTGCTGATGAGGAGAAACTGAAACTGCTGTAAACATCATTAATAATCAGAACATAGAATGTACAAAGTATGAATCTAGGAAATTTGGAAGCTGTCAAAACTAAAATGGAACACATAAAGATGGATATCCTAGGCATTGATGAGTTGAAGGAGTGTTGGTGTGGTGCTGTGAGTTAATGCGCTGAACTGCAAAGTCAGTTTGAATCACAAGGTCAGTGATTCAAGCTCACCAGCCACTCTTCAGAAACTCTGTACAGGGTCACTATGGGTCTGAACTACTTAATGGCACTTAATAACAACAGTGAGCTGAAATGGGCGGGTATTGCCATTTTTAATCTGACTGTTATAAGGTTTACTATGCTGGGAATGGCAAATCAAAAAGGAATGGCATCACATTCATCATCAAAAAGAACATTTCAAGACCTGTCTTGAAGCGTCACAAATAACACTGTCTGTGATAGGATACGATCCACACACCTACAAGGAAGAT
>NW_006408559.1:681564-709485 GCF_000296735.1 Chrysochloris asiatica
ATTTAATCATCCTATGTGTAGTAAATCCTCACTCCTAGGATGTTAATAAGGTCAGATGCAATGTTTGGATTAAGCTGTAATGAGTCGATGTTTTTTGAAATAGAAATGAGATTAAACAAACAGGGAGAATTCAGAGCCAAGAAAGAAGAGCTGGGAGTAGAGTGTGTTCTTTGGCTCTGAAGTCACTGCACTGCGAAGCTCCTAGATTGAGAGGCAGATTGATGCCAAGACGCATGGAAAGCTCCAAGGACTGCTGCACCTTCAGATGCCTTCAGACAAGGACCTTTCTCCCAAACTGACAAAGAGAGAAAGCCTTCTCCTAGAGCTGGTACTCTGAATTGGCCTTTAACCTCCTAAACGTTGAGTGAATACATTTCTCTTTGTTAAAGCCATCCCCTTGTGGTTTTTCTGTTATAGCAGCACGAAAGAAATCAGACACCTGCTAATTTGATTACTGATCTATCAGTTTCTGCAAGAAATATATAAAAAGATCTTCCCATATGAATATGACATTATCATTTACTTATATGCATTTAGGCTGTGTTGCAAGCCACACATTTATTGCAGTCGAGTCCGTTTCAGCTTACAGTGAGTGACCTTAATTACACTAGAATGACATGCTGCTCAGTCTTGCACCAGCCTCACAATTGTGGCTACACTTGATTCCATTGTTGCTGCCACTGTGCCAGTCAGTCTTGCTGGGGACTTCGTGTTGTTCGCTGACTCTCCACTTTACCAAGCACGATGTCCAAGAGACACATAAGTACGTGAATTTTAAACCTTTGTGGATTGCTCTTTTTATTATTCTGTGATGCTGTTCTTTATCCCTATTAATATATCTGCAGCAAAATCTACTTTGCCCTGGTGGCAGAGTGGATTACAAACTGGGCTGCTAATTGCTAGGTCAATAGTTCGAATCTACTAGTTGCTCCTTGGGTGATAGATGAGGCTTTCTGCTCCCCTAAAGATTATAGCATCGGAAACTCTATACAGTGTTGTTATATAGATTCGGAACTGAGTCGATGGCATACAACCATATCAAATTTTTGGTTAATATATTCATGACGTATCTTTTTTCAGTCTTTAATATCTCATTTTAATCTTTCTCTATGTTCTTATTATAACTGGTCACTTTTAAGCAGCATAGGGTTGAATTTTTTTTTTAATCTAGTAAAATTAATCACTTACATTTATTTTAATATTAAACTTAACTTGAATACATAATTTGAATTCATTTCTACCACCTTATTTTGTGTTTTCTGTTTGAACTTGAATACTTAATTTGAATTCATTTCTGTCACCTTATTTTGTAATTTGTTATTTTTCGCCTCATTATTGCCTTCTGGTGGATGAATCACATTTCCTACATTTCTTCTGCTGGTTTGGAAGGTAGCAATTGTATTTCTCTTTAATAATTGCCTTTATATATTTTATATGCATATTTAATTATTTGAGAAATGTAAAAAAAAATGATTTGCACAATGTAGACATTTTACTGTTTCTATTCTTCTAAACTCAGTCCATTAGTTTATTCTAATCACTAATTGAACACTACACTCGCCTATGTTTTTATTGTCTCTTTAGGGTTTATGCTTCATCTTCTTTTAGACACAAAAACTTTCTTTTAATCACATTTGCTAATGTGTTTTATCAATGTTGGTGCTGACTATAGTTTATTCGATCCCACGCCTTCCTCCTGGGTTCATTGCTTTTGAATTACTTTCCTTGTAGTGAGCATCTGTGGGAGGTAAACCTTCAGTCTTTGTATGCCTGGAAATATCTTTATTTTGTCTTTGTTCATAATGACAATTTAGCTGCATATAAAACTCAGGGCTTAGAAGATGTTACTTCACTGTGTGCAGCAGGTTTTGATGCTGATGAGATGTGCTACAGATAGTGAGCATCCATTGTGGAATATTTCATCTTTTTGCTTTGTTACTTTTTCCAGTCATCTTGTTATCCTTCATGTTCTGTAGATTTAGATATAGACTTTTTTTTTTTTTGCCTTGTTTGTCACTTTGAAGAGTCTTTCAGTTGAAGAATTCATGTCCTTTTCAATCTAGAAAATTCTCAGCAATTATGTCTCCCAGTATTTCTCCTTTCTGACCTCCATTTTCTGTTGGAACTCCTATTTTCACGTATGTTGGGACCTCTCTCAATCAAGCATCATGCATCTTATTTTTGTGCCTTCGTCTCTCTCTGTGTTGCATTCTAGGCTAGTTATTTTTTACGATCCTCAGATTCATTAATTTATTCTTTGTTTTGATTCTGGAGTTTATCTTGTTGCATTTTTTCAATTATTTGTCTTTATTTATTTCTAAGCTATCTCTTTCTTGGTTGATTTCATCCTATTTTAATATCTTGTCATTTTTAAAATAAAAATCATTTCTTCAGTCATCTCCCTAAGTCTCTTAAACATGTTTATTTAAAATAATTTGCCACCTGGTTTTATAAAATTAATGTTAATCTGCACTGATTTCATCTTTTGAATGTACATTTTGTGGTCTCTCTTTCTAAGCACTAGAATTCTTCATGTTGTTGTTAGGTGCCATCAAATCCATCTTTTATTTATGTCGTTGTGGCATTGAGTCGGTTCTGACTCACTGAGACCCTGTGCACAACAGAATGGAACACACCTGTCTTCACAATCGTTGCTGTCCTTGAACCTGTGGTCACTGCCACTGTACCAATCCATCTCATTGGGGGGGGGGGGGAGTCTTCCTCTTTATCACAGATCCTCCAAAAAATGGTTTGCATAACTTCTAACAAATTGTCATAAAGGTAGGAAGCATGCCTTTTTTTCTCTCCCCCTTTTCTCCCTCCTGGAATACAGACTGGTGTCTAGGACTAAGACAGCCTTCTTGGGCTGTGAGATGTGAACTGCATAAGGAAACTTGCGGGGAAAGGAAAGGAAGGAGCCCAAGTCCCTAAGGACTTTGGAGCTGCAGTTTCCTAGGGCTGCTGTAGCTAAGTACTGTAAAAACAGATTAGAACAATGGAAATGCATTGTTTCATAGTCTGGAAGGTAGAAGCCCAAATTCAAGGTGGCATTAGGGCCATGCTACCTCTGAAGGTTTTAGGAAAAGATACTTCCCTGTCTCTTCCCAGCTTCTGGTGATTCCTAACAACCTTTGCTGTTCCTTGGCTTGTGGCTGTCTCATTTCATTGTCGTCTTCCATTGTCACGTGGCCGTTTCCTCTCTGGGTCTCTTCTCTTTTTTTAAGGACACCAGTCATACTGCATTAGGACTCCCTGGTGTGGTGCTATAGAATAAACAGTGAACTACTAATTGAACATTCGGTGGTTCAAACCCACCAAACACTCCTCAGAAACCCTATACAGGGTTGCTATGAGTCAGAATCAACTTGACAGCACTCAACAATAGTAACTAATAAGGTTGGCAGTTAAAACCCACCAGTTGTTCCTTAGAAACCCTATACGGGGTTGAACTGACTTGATGGCACTTAACAACTACAGCAATTTACAAACAAGGTTACCTTCACAGTAGGTGTGAGGACTTTAACGTATCTCTTTTCTTGGTGGTGGTTTTGTTGTTGTTAACTGCTTTCAAGTCGGTTCAGACCCATACTGACTCTGTATAGGGTTTCCAAGGAACAACTGGTGAGCTTGAACCACTAACCTTGCGATTCAAATGTCTTTGCAGTCCGGCCCATTAACCCACAGCACCACACCAGGATAGGGAGAATGATTCACTTCCTAACACCAGCTTTGGACTGCTGATCCAAACTCTGCTTATGTGTGAGAGAAATAACTTCCAACTTGTTTCAGCTGCTGTTTTGTGGGGTTTTGACCCAAACTCTGCTTATGTGTGAGAGAAATAACGTCGAACTTGTTTCAGCTGCTGTTTTGTGGGGTTTTCTGTTTGAACCGCAAGGTCAGCAGTTCACACTCACCAACCGCTCCTCAGAAACACTATATAGGGTTGCTATGAGCCGAAGCCAATTCAACAGCATGTAGCAACAACAACAACAACATGGTCAAAAAACCAAACCTATATAATAAAAAGGGGAATTTTCCTAACCTGATCAAGGGAATCTATCAAAAACCTACAGCAAACACAGCCCAGGAAGCACTTTGGAAGCATTCTGTCTATACTATAAATCATTATGCTAGCGAACCTACATAAAATGATAAGAGAGAAAAGTGTAAGAATTGAAAAAAGAGAAAAACCAAATGGCTCTTAAGTGCACACTTCATGATTTTTCACACAGAAAATTGAGGGTTCCAGGTAAAGATGATGGGTTGAACACATGCATCTAATTTTGCTCTTTCATGAAATGTGGCTGGAGTTATGAAAAAGGATTGAAAAAGTAGACATAAATTCGTAAAGGCAAGAAAGATAGTAGAGGAGTTAACAGCAGTAACATTTTAGAACAGGGCAAGCATATGGTCAAGAAATTCCGGACTGAACAGACTCAAGAAAATCACACCCCAAACTACCAGTGGTTAAGTGGGGACACCCTGCAAGCATCCTCAAAGGATGCAGGAACTGTCAGCCCAGGTACTGCTAAGACAGGTGGGCAGGGCTGAGATAACCAGGGATAATTGGTTGAAAGCTGTTTAGGAAGTAGTTAGCCTTAGATCTTAGCCCTCCCCCCTCCCTCGCAATATTGAGCAATCAGTGCCCCTCGGATCCTAGCAGAAATCTGGGGGATTATTTTCTGGATTTAGGAAACCAGGAATGAGCGTAAGAAGGCTATGTATTTTTTTGAATTTAATATGCTTCATGGGTGGTGAAACTGCCTAGGTTCCCCTACGAGGCTCACAAAAGAGCTTTGTGACTCTTGATCATAAAACAGACAAGCAAGGCTGACCAAGAGCTGTCTAACGTGAGAGATGGGGACCAAAGCAACATTTAAAACAAGCTGGCAAAGACAGAGACTATGTCAAAAGAAGACTTTAAAAACAAAAGAAAGAAAGAGTGAAAGAAAAGAGCTATTATAAATCCACTCAGCTGTTTCATCCATGAAATGAGAAGAGGATACAGTTCCATTTCTTACCAGGATATTGAATAAGCACAGCTTCTTGCTCCATCTCTAGAGACCAATACCAGAGGAACTGTATAAGGGGCATCAAGACAGCTCTGAGGAACTCCTGGGAACGATCTGTATTCTTCTCTTGCTTTTCCTTGGCCACAGCTGTGAGATAAATGTGTCTGTTCTGTGCATATCTGCTCTGAGTGAGAGCCTCACTCAGGGGTCAGCTAGAATAAAATCAGATGTCCAGCGCTGTAGGATGAGCACTGGACTGCTAACCACAAGGTTGACAGTTCAAACCCACCAGCTCCTCCTTGGAAACCTTATATAGGGCGCTTTGAGTCAGAACTGAGTCAGTGGTGCTTAACAACAACAACACCACTTGTGAGGAGCTTAGAAAAACAGATGAGGACTAACTGCCCTTGGATCGTCCATTCCTCACCCCATATTTTCTGAACTCCCAGGGCTGGTGAATTATAATGTAAAAGTGTTTCCTCCAAATGCTGCTTTCTCCTGGAGAGGATAGTATGAAACGGAAGCCCAAACACAGAAACTGTTTAGTGGGTTGAGGTGTTTTTTTGATATCTGTGGCTCCCTATTCTAAAACTCATCTGCTCCAGGTCCCACACTCGCAGAGCTAATTGAGATTGACAATCACAGAGGGCAGGCCTTTTGTATTCTCTGACAGAGTAGTCAGTGCCCCAGGGGAAACTCAACATTGTGGAGGAGAAAAGTATCAAAAAGAAAAGGACAGATTGGCCTTTAAATTCTATCAGAAGCAGAAATAGAAATCAGAAGTGAAGGGCCACAATTTTTTTAGTTAGCCTAGTAACATAGAAAGTTCAAAGAAGATAATACCATATGAAATAAAACAAGTGGATGTTTTAAAAACCAAGCAGATACAGCATATTAGTGGTGAAAATTTTAACAGTAGAAATAATATATTAGATGTGGAATAAACAACAAAATGAAGAGGATAATCATAAGCTAAGCAATGAATTATAAATTCAGCTTGAGGAACTCTCTAAGAAGGAAGAGGGAGAGGATAACGAAATAGAAAAACTAAGAGATATGGAAGCCATTAAGTAACCCCACATTCAAAGTAGGGGAAGGGATGGTTTTGAAGGGAGAAGTGTAGAAGCGTGTGTGGGTGTACTATAATGTATCCTGCTTGGGATGAACTGATGTCTTTCATCAACTAACAAAACTCTAGTTATGTCTTCAGTTCTTGTGGGCTCTCCATTCTATTTTCTCTTCTGTGACTCTTATGAGACATGTTGTGGTTGTGTGTACTTGAGTCAGTTCTGACTCAGAGCAACCCTGTATAGGGTTTTTGAGGCTGTCAAGATCTACGGTAGCAGAATGACTCATCTTTCTCCTGTGAAGAGGCTGGTGGATTCCAATCATCAACCTTCTGTTTCACAGCCCAATGCATTACCCACTATGTCACCAGGGCACCCTTATTAGACATATATCAGGTTATCACATATATTTTCATCTTTTTCACAGTTTCTGTGTTCTAGAATGTACTGAATATTGCTAATACCTTCAGATTTACCTTCTAGCTCACTAATTCTCTCTGCAACTAAGTCCTTGATTACGACTAATCTGCTATTCACGCCATCCTGATTTAAAAAATATATATAATTTTTTTTAAGTCAGGGTGGGATCTAATCTGCGTTTTATTTTAAATGTATATATTTTTTTCATTTTCAAAAAGTCTACATTATCAGTTATTCAGAGTCAACTTAGGTAATCTTTCATCGCTAACCCATTTCTAAAATTTAATCTTTTATTACATGTTCCTTACATAATTATTTATAACTCTCTATTTGATGATACTAATATCTGATAGCCTTGGAGACTCTGTGTTGGTTGCTTGTTCTGAATCTCACTCATAGACATTTGCTTCTTTGTGTGTTTGGTGATTCTTGATTGTGAATTCACTCTGTTAAGTGCTGTCAAGTTGGTTTCAACTCATCGGGTTTCCAAAGAGTGGCTGGTGAGTGAGTTTGAACAGTTCAAATTGACGTTAGGGTCAAGTGCCTATCCTACAGTGCCACACTGTTGTTCATTGTTAAGAGACATGAAGTTGGTTTCCACTCATAGATATCCTGTATAGGGTCTTCAAGGATTACTGGTGAGCTTGAACTGCTGATCTTGTGAGTCAAACATACCTTGTGGTCCAGTGCATTAGCTCACAGCACCACACCAGGACTACACAGTGTCACACTTTGTTGTTATTAAGTGCCGTCGAGTTGGTTCTGACCCATAGTGACCCTGTATAGGGTTTCCAAGGAGCAGCTAGTGAGCTTGAATCTCCAACCTTGCAGCTCAAATGACATACTAGTTGGCTTTAATTGATTATTGCTTTCTCCAGAAAAGATTTTATTTGTTGTTTCTGTATACTAAAGGACGCACCAATTTGGGGACACTAGTTCTCCTGCAGGGTTCAGTTTATTATAGAAGCATTGTGTTCAGCTCCTTGCTGCTGGCCCAGATTTTATCTTGCCACATTTATATGTACGACATTTACATTCAAGGCACCCCATCTTGCCTGGTACTTAAACTTTACACTTTGGTTTCAGCTCACTTATTGACTTAAAGATTTCACTCACTTCCTGAAATTTCAGCTATGCAAGGTTGTTTTTATGGTTGGTAAGTGCTGTCGAGTCAGTTTGGACTGATAGAGAACCTGTATAGGGTTTCTGAGGAGCAGTTGGTGGGTTTGAACTGCCAACCTTGAGGTCTGCAGTCCAGTGCTGATCCTACAGCACCTCTCCAGGAGCTGTGTAATATGAATTGAATATTGAGCAGGACACGTGTGATTGTGGCAATTAGACTCATCAGAGTATTTAGGCCACAACTTCCAGAAGTAGAAGTCTCAGACATTTTTTACCATGAAAATATTCAGAAAAACAAATAGAACTAGTAAGAGAGTTCAGCAAGGGTTCTGAAAAAGGTCAACAAAGAAAGCTTTCGACTATTTGTCTATAGAAGTCATACTACTCCCCAAATATAATAGAAAATAAATATCTTATTCACAACTTCAGTAAACTTTAACCAGTTACACTTGTAGAGATCCTTCTTAGAATAAACTTTAAAATACTTAGGAATGATTGTACCAAAAGATAGGTAAGAATTTTATGAAGAAAAATCACAAAACATTATTGAAAAGCATAAAAGAAGAGCTGAATAAATGGAGATTTTTAAATGCTCATGGAAAATATTTATGAGTTGGAAGATACTATCATAAAGGTGTCAGCTCTCTTAAAATTAATCTATAAATTCAATGCAAACAAATGAAAACTTTTGTAGAGCTTTTTGTGGAACTTGACAAGCCTATTCTAATATTAATGTGGAAGAACAAAATCATAAAGAGCTAAGCT
The DNA here is from genome assembly GCF_000296735.1 of Chrysochloris asiatica. NCBI lineage: Eukaryota > Metazoa > Chordata > Mammalia > Afrosoricida > Chrysochloridae > Chrysochloris > Chrysochloris asiatica. Next base: position 689,951 of record NW_006408559.1, read on the forward strand.
AATTGTGAAGAGACATAGTAAGGGAGACTTTCCATACCACACATTAAGATTCATTACAAAATTTGGTTAAGATAATGTGTTATTGAACCAGAGACAGAAAAGTAGTTCCATGGTTTCAAAATGATAATAGCCCAAAAAATATCTTATTCATATTTGTAAACTTGGTTTATGAGAAAGCTGACATTACACTGTTGTTGTTATTAAGTGCCGTAGAATCTGTTCTGACTCAAAGCAACTCTGCATAGGGTTTCTGAGGAAAGGCTGCTGAGATTGAACCTCTGACCTTGAGGATAGTAGTCCAGTGCTTACCATACAGAACCATACCAGGGTATTTATTGAGATTGATTATCCCATAAAGATAACCATTAATTTCAGCTTCATTTATTAGACAGTCTTGTTTTATCCCCCCCCAATGAAAGATAAAACTCTAGGTAGGTGGGTTACAGGCTTTAATGCAAAAAGCACAACTTTATAATTTTTAGAAAAATAATATAGTAGTTTTGTGTGCTCTAGTTGGGGAGGGAGAATTTCTTAAACAAGATGAACAACCTGTCCTCTCTAGAAAATTATTGGTAAATTTGACCTCATTAACATTTAAAACTTTTGTACAACCAAAGATATTATGAACACAGTTAATGTCAAGACACAGATTGGAAAAAATTTTTTTTGCAATACAAATAGCCAACAATGAGCTAGACTATGTTTAAAGGCCCTTTTTAAAAGTAGTTTTTTTTTTTTAAAAAAAAGACATCATTAACAAATGATCCCAACAGGTATTTCACAGAAGTAGGGACTCAAATGACCAATAAGTAACTGAAAAACTGCTTGACCTCAACAGTAATCAAGAAATTACTTATTAAATACACATCAAGGTTTTATTGTCAAATCTTAAATATTTGATATTAATATTAAATATGGATGAGAATGTGGAACAATAGGACGTCTCAGACACTGCCTGTAGGAGTGTAAACGGGTATAGCTACTTTGCGGATCAATTTAACAAAACCTAGCTGAGCTGAGGGGTACAGCTATACACCCAACAATTCTACTAGGAGGAGTAATCCCTAGGGAAATTATTATACATGTGCATAAAGAGTCAGTGTCCAGGAATGCTCACCCAACACTGTAATAATGAGAAAGCAGAGCCACAGGCAGACGGATAAATCGTCACACATCCACCTAACAGAATTCAGAACAGCAGTTAGAGTAAATGAACAAAAGCTCCATGTACCAATGTGGCAGCATCTAAAACTATAATGCTCAAATTAAGCAGGTTGCAGAAAAATGCATACTATATGTATAATGCTGTTGGTAAGAAGTTCTAAAATATGCAAAGCAATTCTATATATTATTTATGGTTATGCTACTACATAAATTTGTAGGGAAGGTGTGAAAGCATGGATGGGAAGCAAATTTAAGAAGATGTTAAAAATTGATAAAGCTGAATGTTTGCTAGAGTGGGCACGTGAGTGTTTTAATATATGATTCTCTTTACGTGTTTCAATTTCTGAAATATTTCATTTAAAAAAATCACTCCACTTCTACAAGAACGGATTAGAAGGGTGCAAGACTCGTTGGTGGCTTTTTCCATGGGGTGGGTGAGAGGGAAGAGTCCTTGCATCAGGCAAACAGTTTGCTCTTGGCTACTAACCAAAAGGTTGGCGGTTTGAATTTATCCAGTGGAGCTGCAAAAGAAAAGTGTGACAATCTCTTTATGTAAAGGTTGCAGCTAAGAAAGCCAGCGGAGCTCAGACCAACCCTGTAACACCTGGAGTCATCCAGAGTCAGCAATAGCTTTGGGGGTTTGGTGGAGGGTGAGAGGATCATGGCAGGAAAGTGGGAAGCATTGATGAATTTTATATCTGGACTTGTACATGAATTGAATGTGGATTTTGTTATTGTTTTGTTTCTTTTATCCTGAACAACTGTGTGGACCAGGGAGGCGATTTAAAAAATGTTACAGTCTGACAATTTCAAGAGTTGCCACTAGTGTAAAGAAATAGCACCCTCACACCATGTTCTGTTGGAGTGGAAGCTGTCACGATGGTTTTGTGGGCATTTTGGTAGTAACTCCAGAGCTGGTTGGCTCATGTACACCTGCATAGGCATCCAGTGTGCCAACAACCTCAATGTCTCTCTGAGGAAAGATGAGCAGATAGACGATGGTGCATATACAGGCTGGGTGCCTATGGTACCTGCTCTACTCTGTCAAATCTGTGCTTGGACGATCTATGCAGCAACAAGGAAGAGCTGGGCAGGTGATTGTTGCAACAAAGAATTGTTGTTAGCTCCCGAGAGTCAGTTCCACTCACGGTAACTGTGCCATCTTTACAACCACGGATATACTCAAGTTCATTGCTAAGACCTCAGTGCCCAAGGGGGCTCCAAAAAGTTTGTGGGAAAATGGAATGAAAAGATAAGGACATTTTTTCACAACCATTTGAAGCCCCTTTGTAGTTTGAGTGCTTGCTTTTCAATCTGGGTGGACTCAGCTCTCAGCTCTATGTCAGACAGTATTGTGATCCATAAGGCTTCCACTGGCCGCTTGTTGGATCGCCAGACTGAAAGGTGGGGAGTGCAGAAAAAAATGATGAACCCCCAAACCTGAATGCTGGGTCTGGATTATGTGAGTGAATGTGGTTAGTGTTAAGTAATGAGCCCAGATCCTTATCTTCTAACTGTGAGGATCCTATCTCAGGCTGTGCTGCAAAAGAGAGACACCTTCACCCCATCTACAGGGAGCAGGAAAGAGAAGAGATAGAAAGTGTCATTGCACGAGTCCTGTGTGTTTGCACCAACAAGAAGCTTTGAAAGAAAAGCAATTCAAGTCCAAGTCTTTTCTTCAGCACTAGGACTTCCACAGACCCCTCCACTTCCCAGGTGGCTCTTAGTCATGTGCCGTGAAGTTGGTTCTGACTCATAGTGACCCCTGTAGGGGGTTTCCGAGGCTGTAGATCTTTACAGAAGCAGAAAGCCTCATCTTTCTCCCACAGAACGGCTGGTGGTTTTGAACTGCTGACCTTGAGGTTAGCAGCCCAGCTCGTAACCACTACACTACCAGAGCTCCATTTCCCAGAAGTCTTCTCTAAGAAAGGACAGCACCGCTAAGCCACCCTGACTCCTCTCTTCTCACCCCCACATCTTTTTGTTTGTTTGTTTTTCTTTTCTTATTTTTGGAGGGTAGGGGGTGGTTTTGTACACAAAAACATTCAGGAATATATAATAATCTAAACAACCAAAGGGCATATTCTGCAAGTCTGCCTCCTGGTTACCAGCACTCAGTTCCTCTCTTCCCATGAATCTAGAGTCCTCAGCTGCTCCCTCTCTCCATGTCCCCATCTCTGCCTCCATCTCTGGTGTTGCTGCTTCTCTGGATAGGGTCACGCATTCCGCTTGTGCTCTTCTCCTTTGATGATGGTCCTAGGGTCCTCTGTTTCTGGACTGTAAGATTAACTACTCCCCCATTTTTGCTACAAAACTTGTACCTTTACAGTTGTGACAGTTGCAATTAATCATGATAACAATTACTCACTATTGAACCATAAGAATCTTATCCCCATCTCTTTTAACCAGACCCATCTAGACAAGATGAAAACTATTCAGTGGGGATGCTATCTTCCCCAGAACACTCTTATAAACTAAATTCCCAATGTCTAAGTTGCCTGTCTCTATCAATCCTGTATACAGAGGGAGTAGGATTGGTACTTGATCTGAAGACTCCTTTCCTCTCTGTTGGTATTTTGAGCTACTACATCCATGAGTATAGGTCAAATTCATCAAGTGGTAGCAATTTACCCTCATTTCCTTTATCAAAAAATTTTTTAATCTTCCTCTAGTTGAGTTCTAATTATCAAGCCACTGAGGCTAGGTCAAACAAGTACTATCTGAAATTTTTGGTGTTCTTGTGCATCTCCCCTCACTTTATATCAGCTGGATGCTTCACTCTCAGCTCTAGCCCTCTGTGGCTATGTCCTTGTCCATGGGTTCAAGTGTCCCCAGGTCTCACCACACTTTGGGCCAACCAGCCCTTCCTTTCTTCTCTCTCATCTCCAGGTCAAAAGAAGTCTATGGAACATGCTTGACCTCAGCCCATTTCTTCACCACTGCCTTTCCCCTTCTTCCACTCACTAGTAGACCAACATGGTCGCCAGCAAGCTTCCATGCCTGCTCATGTGTTCCCTTTGAATTTCAATCTTGGAGTCACCTCCACATCTTGCACATCAGCATGTCCTGTGCCCCAGCCCCCAAAACACATCCCCAAATCGCCTCAACATCTCAAGACAACCACCCAAGTGAAGCCTCCACCCCCTCTGGATGAATTCTTTTGCAGAAGTCTCCTAACTGGTTCATTTGCTTCAACTGTTACCCTGCCCAAGTGATCCGCTAAAGCAGGGACTAGCGCACCACAACCCATGGCTGAGCTGCAGCTTGTTCCTATGCAGTCTATGAGCTAACAATTATTTTTTACTTTATTAGATGGTTGGGGGAAATGTATACAGAATAATATTTAGTGAGACATGAAAATATGAAATTAAAATTGTATTTTCCACAAATAAAGGTGTATTGGAACATGGCCATGTTCATTTGGTCAGTGTTGCCTGTCTTGCTTTTACAAGATGGAGTCGTAGAACCAGAGACCATCCCACCCACAAAGCCCATGATGCAGTTCTATTCTGCACACATGGAGTTAACGCCATAGCAACTAACAACAAGTAACTCACTAACAATAATCTGGCTGAGTTTGCTGATGTCATTCCCCACTCCCTAGGATGTCCTTTTCTACAAGACTTCTTTGGGTGTGATTGGTCCCCTCCCACCTCTCGCTTCTCCCTTCTTCACACTCTCCAACCAGCATGCTGGCTCCCACCTATCCCACCCCCTCTGAGTGTATCTGTTAAGCTCTTCCCTTCTACTGATTTCTCTCTCTGGTACTTGAAGTTGTACCATAGAGTTGGTTCCGACTCAAAGTGACCCTGTACAGGGTTTCCAAGGCTGTAAATCTTTATGGGAGCAGAAAGCCTCCATCTTTCTCCTGTGGAACAGTTGGTAGTTTTGAACTGCCAACCTTGAGGTTAGCAGTCCAATTCGTAACCACTACGCTACCAGAGTATGGGGGAGAAAACTGGCAGCTGAAAAAGAGGTCTCCTTGGCTCTTAAAAGTGTCTCAGTGAGGCAAACCACTCCAGCCACACTCCCTTGTCCTCCTGAGCTGTAAAAATTCTGTTATTATGGTGTTTAAAGGAGCTTTGGTAGCGTAGTGGTTATGAATAGGGCTGCAAACCACAAGGTCAGCAGTTCAAAACTACCAGCTGCTCAGGGAGAAAGATGAGGCGTTCTGCCCTGGTAAAGATTTACAGCCTCGGAAACCCTGTACAGGGTCGCTATGAGTCAGAACTGACTCCATGGCACATAACCACCATCACCATCCATAGCTCTTCAGCTATTCTTTACTCATAAACATTTACAACACCCTTCTGCAGTGACATTACTTGGGCGGAAACTGATGGTGTCAAAACCTTCCCCTCTCATAGACTGCCTCCTCTACCCAACACACCTTGTTATTGTTAAGTACCATCAAGTTGGTTCCCACTCAGTGACCCTATATTTATGGATATATTATATTCCAATATATATATTCCAATATTTTATTGGAATATATATATTCCAAGGAGCGGCTAGCGGGTTTGAACCACCAACCTTGTGGTTAGCACTCTAGTGTTTATCTTACAGCATCACACTAGTCAAATTTATTATCAATTTTAATCACAGAATAATTTGTGATAAATATAGCTGTAAAGGCTTAATTGGAACATTTCTCACATTACATGAATTGTTGTTAAGTGCCGTTGAGTCAGTTCTGACCCATCGCAACCCTGTGTAGGGTTTCCGAGGAGTAGCTGGTGAGCTTGAACCGCTGACCTTGTGGTTCAAACTGACTGTGCTGTCCAGTGCATTAACCCACAGCGCCACACCAGGCCTCCACATTATATGAATACTAACAACAAAATTGTCTTGTAAAATCGTTCTACAGTAAATGTTACATTCATTATTACTTACTAATGGAAACCTCTTTTGATCTTTTTCTTCTTTACTTTTAATCACAACTTCATTCTCAAAACAGCTACTGATACAGGTTCACAAAAACTAATTACCACAATGTTGTAGTTGAAACATCAGAAAATTTGACAAAAATCAGTGACTAAACTAAAACACGGGTAGCAATGAAAATAAAAGCACATGCTTGTGGCAATGCAAACAAAACCATGTGATTCCAAGTGTCACTATAATTAGTAATGACAAATCTGACGGGAGCAAGTTAGCAAGTCCAAAAAGTAAATTAGCATTGAGTTTAAGCCTTTATAAGTATATCAATATACGTAAGTTGGGCTTATGAAAAATACTTTTGTTCTTATAAATAACTGCAGGGATATTTTAATTAAAATAATACATTTCTCCTGAAATAATTCACACAAATTTTATAGCCAGTTCTGGTGTCGTTCCCTCTGACAGTGTCAACAGTTGTGGTCTGTCCCTCCCTCCCCACACTCCCCTGGTGCCACCACTGTCCTCCCCAGTGAGGGAGTTACAGCAATTGCTTCAGGGGACATTGTTCTCTAAGCTTAGGCTTCTGGGAGTAGAGGCATCTAATCCTCCGGGAAGAGATTAAACCAAGGCAAGCACTCTGCAACAAATACAGCTGTAGCCAGGATTTCAAACCTACTCAGCAGTAAGGACTCGGCATAATAAAAGGGACTAGGATTTCTCTTGAAGGGTGACCACAAATTGTGTTTCCTATTCATGTCTGACCTTTCCAGTTTGGCCAGCATCTCCCTGTGGAGTGCTTTCTGTGATGATGAAAACGGGGTCCAGTGTGTTCCACATATGGCCATGGAATGCTGGAAACGTGGAGGGTGGAGCTGAGATGCTGAGTTTTCCATTGTGTCTAATTTTAATTTATGTAAATGTGACTTTTCAGCTTTCTAGTTGCTGTTAAATTGATTCTGACCTATAGCAACCCCATGTGTGTCTGAGCAGAATTGTGTTCCAGAGGGTTTTCAGTGGCTGATTTTTTGGGAAGTGGATCACCAGGCTTTTGTTTCAACAGCATCTGAATCTTCAACCTTTTGGTTAGATATTTGTACCACCCAGGGACTCCAAGAGGTGGCTTGTGGTTGTTAAGTACCATTGAGTCTGTTCTGACTCATAGTGACCCTATATAGGAGCAGCCTGGTGGGTTTGAACCACCAACCTTGTGGTTAGCAATCCAGTGCTAATCCTCCAGCACCACACCCATGGCTACCATATTGGACAGCGCACTTTTGGAATAAAACAACCCTGTGGCACGGTGGGTTAAGGCGCCAGACTGCAAAGCCATTTGAACTGCAAGGTTGGTGGTTCAAGCTCACCAGCTGCTCCTGGGAAACCCTATATAGGGTCTCTATAGGTTGGAATCGACTCGACAGCACTTAACAACAACATTTTTCCTAAGCTGACAAAAAGATAGCCTATGCTAGAAAGTCACCAGAGTAAAGTCAAAAAGTATGACAGGGTTTCGAAAAGTCTGGAAAAAAACATCATTATCATTTCTTTGCACTTTCCACAAACTTTTGAAGTAGCTTCTTATTGCTACAAGAGTTCCAGTTCATGCAAGCCTGCATGTATTCCAAACAAAATATGTTTGACTATACTTCTGTAATCAGTGAATGGCTACAGACAAGTTCTCTCAGTAATATGATTGATTGGTCTCATTTGGTATCTTAAAAAAAAAGTCCAGTTAAAACAGTGGCTTCCAGGGGGACTTGCTGGGCCTTCAGCTCAATTCAAGGCTGAGAGGTCAGCTCACAAGACTATGGCAACTATTTTTTGGAATTCCAAAGGAGTCATCTTGATTGATTTTCAGAGGACCAAGGGTGATCATGGGGGCTTATTATGAAGAAGTTTAAAGAAAATTGAAAACTAGATTGGTGAGAAAAAGGGCAATGTACCCGCTAATTGTTCGAGGGTAACAAGGACTCTTCTAGGAGAATTTCAGTGGGAAAGCTAACTCCATCCACCCTACAGCCCTGACCTTACCTCTTTAGATTTCTTTTTGTTCCCCAAATTCAAAGAATATTCAAAAGGAACATGATTTGAGTCCCTTGAGAATGCTAAAATGCCATTTGGTATAAACCAAAAAGGGCAGAATTCTTTGGGACAGGGTTAGAGAGATGGACACATGACCTTCAGAAATGTAAATAGACCTAGAGGGAGGATATATTGAGAAACAATCACTTCATATTTTTATATTTTTTGTTTAATAAAGGTTTCTATGATTTCCAACAAGACTTTTTGACTCACCCTTATAAGTCTATCATGGTGACTCCATTTGCCATAGCTCTTTCTAACTCCTACTGCCCTACTTAGCCTGCTGTCCAGGGTAATTGTACAAGAGTGGCCTGTAATTGACTGGGCTGGGACAGGGGGTCTGCTGACCAAAGGGTGTTGCATGCATAGACTGAGCAGAAGCTGGGGAGGTGGCCTTGTTGTTGTTGTTAAGTGCCGTCGAGTCGGTTCCGACCCATAGCGACCCTGTACAGGGTTTCCGAGGGTGTAAATCCTTACGGGAGTAGAAAGCCTCATCTTTCTCCCGCGGAGCGGCTGGTAGTTTCGAACCGCTAACCTTAAGGTTCGCAGCCCGATTCAAAACCACTACGCTACCAGAGCTCCTTTGTAGGAATATTGGCTAAGTCCACCAGTCTCTTCTCTTGGAATTGTCAATGGTTTGGTCGATTATCACTGAGAGGAGGTGGGAACAGGTCAATAGAGAAAAGCATTATGGGAGAAAGTTGGGTTTTTTGACAGCAGTCAGCATGTAAATTCCCCTTCCCAGCCATATGTCCTTAACAAGCAAACTAAAGGTGGATTGCTATGAGTCTGCCTACTTACTCCACAGCAACTGGTTTTCTCCCTTAAGGTGCACTGAGTGACTATTTAGTCTTTGCTTCAAAAGAAATGAACTAAAATCGCTCTAACTCAGGGTTTCTTAACTTCAGTACGATTGGTAGTCTAAGCAGGATAATTGGTTGTTGTGAGAGCTGTCTTGTGCATTGTGGAATGTTTAAAAGCATCCCTGGCCTCTACTTACTAGATGTCAGTAACTCCCCTCCACTATAAAAAATGTTTCCAAATATTGCCAAATTTCTCTAGGGGGCAAAAGCACCAACCCCACCCCCCACCCCTCCCACCCCATTGAGAATCAATGCTAACTGTATCCCAGATTCGCTTCCTCTGGCCTCTTTGAGGAAAAGATAAGAGCAGCAATTTATTCCTAGCAGCGTCTCAACTCTCTCTCCCTCTCTTCCCAGGCTAAATAAAGACAGCTTTTTTAGTCTTCTTCTTAGAGTCTGTTTCACAGATATTGATGGAGACAACTAAAGATGACGCTGGAACCATGTGGTGGAGAGGAACTCGGTTCCCTTAACACAAACTATTTATAGATAAGGGCGGAGAGGGTAGGGACATCTGTGTAACCATGTAACTGTGGAAGCTCCCTGGTCCACCTCTTAACTGGGCAGCCAGCTGAGTCTGGCCTTCCCATGAGCTAATAAAGTGCTAATTTATGAAAGGAGAATGTTATGATGAAATTGTGTCCCCCCCTAAAAGATCTGTAGAAGTCCTAACCTAACTCCTTCCTGTACCAGTGAATGTGACATTTGTTGGGAAAATAGGGTCTTTATTTAATGATACTATCAGTTAAATCATACTGGAATAGGGTGGATCCTCATCTTAATCCTTTCGGAGTGGTGTCTTATACAAAAGGACAGACATGGAAACAGAGTCATACAGAGAGACAGATACCAGGCAAAGAATACCAAGAAATGCCCTGGGTCTACCAGAAACTGAGACTAGGAAGAATCTCCCCTTATAACTGACAGAGGAAGCACATTTGAATTTGAATGTCTAGCCTCCCAAACCAGGAGAACCAACATCTGTTCTTCAAAGTCACCCACTTTGTGAATTTTTGTTATGGCATTGCTAGGAAAATTAAGACGGAAGAAAAGATTCTTCAAAGCAATCCCTCTCAATATTCCAGTTGTTTCTGGGATTTCTCCACTTGGTAATCTTAGGAAGACCTCAAACACAATCAAAACGAAACTGATTATCTTCTCCCTCAAAGCTCTACTCCGGCCAGTGTTTTCCATCAAGCTCCTGGTTTATTGAGTTAGAAACCCAAGAGTCATGCCTGACTCATCCCTCTCACCACCCACATCTAATCAAACACCACTGCTCCAAATCCTGTCTCCTTGAGTCTGCCCACTCCTCCTCATCCCCTGTCATGACCCTTGTCCTTGCTCCTTGGATTCTTTTAACAGTTTCTGAACTATCTTAACATTGTCTCCATGCCTCCTGCTCTAATTCATTCTTTGCATGGTTGCTGCCAACACGATCCTTAAAAAAACCTCTGGTTGTGTTTCATACCGACTTAAAAGTCCTCTATTACTATCTTAGGATAAAGTCGTGTGTCTACAGGATCTCCGACATGTGCTTTCCACCCCCTAGTCTCACCTCATCTCACTCTTCTGTGGAGTCCATACCAGTCCATTTTGCTCAGCCCTTCAAAGATGTCAAGCCCAGTATGGGTTCTGGGTCTTTGCTCACGCCAGTCTCTGGGCCCATCCCACTCTCAGCTCCTTCTCTGGGAAACTTCCACCTACCACCCCCTAAGGATACCTTTTCTGTTCCATCAACCAGGTTTAATCCCTTTGTTGAATAGCCTCTCTGAGTGCCTTGCCATTCCATGATCTTAGTTCGGAGTCCCCCAAAGCAAAGCCTGATTCAAGGACTTGGGAGCAAGTTGTGTATCTGGGATTGTTATTGTTACTTTCATCAAGTAGATTCTTATTCATAGTGACCCCAGGTGACAGAATAGACTGTCCTTAGGGTTTTCTTGGTTGTACTTTTTTATGGAAGCAAATCACCAGGAACCATACATAGGGTGGGTCCAAACTGCCAACCGTGCCATTGGCAGCCTAGTATTTAACCACTGACGGCATTATCAGTGATCTTTGTTTTAAGGATGCGATTCCACAAATGGGAGTGAAGCAATAGAGAGAAATAGAAAAGGAGGAAATTCATAATGAAACCACAGTGAGATGCCATTTACTCCCACCAGAAGGACAAACATCTGAAGTCTGACAAAATCAAGTGTTGGTAGATGGTAGGAACAAAATGATTATTCTCATTTTGGGATACAGCTCAGCATCTCCTAGTAATATTGACCATGCTCATACCCCACAATTCTGCAATTTCATTCCTAGATATATGTTGTTGTTGTTAAGTACTGTGGAGTCGGTTCCAACTCATAGTGACCCTGTACAGGATTTCTGAGGCTGTAAATCTTTACGGGAGCAGAACGCCTCATCTTTCTCCCATGGAGCTGCTGGTAGTTCCGAACTGCCAACCTTGAGGTTAGCAGCCCGATTCGTAACCACTACGCTACCAGAGCTCCCTAGACATACAGTCAGGAGAAAAGTGCATGTCTACCAGGTGATTGTATAAGAATATTCATAAAGCATCACTCTTCAGAGCAAAACAACCCAAACATCCAGAAATAGGAGACAGTACAAACTGATTATGACAGTCATATGATGGACAAAAAACACATGCTTATATGGAGCAATAAAAAACAAGTTTGAGAGAGAAAGAGAAAGCCTGTGGAAGGGGCATTGTTGATGTCTCCAGGTCTCCAAAGAGGTAAACTCTTTCAGAATCCCTTCCCACATTGCCTAAAAAGCACCTGAGGCAGAAAAGGAAAAGTTGGCAGGATACAGGTTTCCAAGGAGGGTATATCCAGACTGACATGGAACAGCCCACTGCAGCTGCGGCTGAGATCAGAGATGGATTCACGCTTCAGTTAGTCAATCTGCTCACTGTCTTCCTCCATCCATGAGCGCAGTGTAAGTGTTCGGCAGCTCCATGATCTTCGACATGTTCAGACTTTTGTGTCAATCCATCTCAGTGAGGGGTTTTCTCATTTTCCCTGACCCTCCACTTTCAAGCATGATGTCCTTCTCTAGGGACTGGTCATTCCAAATGATGTGTCCAAAGGAAGCAAGACAGTCTTGTCCTTCTCATGCCAAAGTAACATTCTGTCTGACTTTTCCCAAAATTAATTTGTTCAATCTTCTGGCCGCCCAACATTCTTCACTAACACCACAACTCAAATGCATCAATGCTGCCCCGTCTTCCTTTTTCATTGTCCAGCTTTCACATTATAAAAAGTTACTGAAAAGAGCAGAGCTTGGATCAGAAACATCTTAGTTATCAAAGTAGTATCTTTGCTATCTGAAACTCTAAAGAGTTCTTTTTGTAGCTTTTCCCAATGCAGTATTTGAGCTCTTGACTGCTGCTTCCACTGGGGAGGGAGAAAGGAAGAGCCCTGAGGCTCTACTCGAAATTTGACAGGGCTTCATTCCATACGGCTGGTGGCGCAGTGGGCTATGTGTTGGGCCGCTAACTGCAAAGTCGTCATCTTGAATCCTCCAGCCACTCGGCGGGAAAAAGATGAAATTTTCTGCTTCCATAAAGATTTATAGCTTCAGAAATGCTGTACAGGGTTGATATGAGCTGGAACCAACTCATAGCTCACAACCACCAACGCCACCACCACCACCATTCCAGTTGAGATTTCTGGCTAATTTGTAGATCAAATGCTGGTTTTACTGTTGGTTTCCCTCAGCCCTTATCAGTTAAGATATTCCCTAAGTGGAGCTCTCAGCTGCTAACCAAAAAGTAGGAGGCTTGAGTCCACCCAGAGGTACCTCAGAAGAAAGGCCTGGTAATCTACTTTTGAAACAAATCAGTCCCTGAAAACCCCATGGAGCACAGTTCTACCATGACACACATGGGGTTACCATGAGTCAGGGTCAATTCACAAGCAAGTGTCTTGGTTTCGGGGCTTTGAAAACAAACATTCTAACCTCACCGACACCCTCTCATCCTATCTTGTTATGAAGATGACCTTTCTAACCCCCTAACCTAACCTTCCAGGAGCTCTGGTGGCGTAATGGGTTACCACAAGGCTAGCAGTTCAAACCTATCAGTCATTCTATGGGAGAAAGATGAGGCTTTTTGCTCCCATAAAGATTTACAGATTCAGAAACTGTATCGCTATGAGTCAGAACCGACTTCACAGCTCATAATCACTACTATCAAACTAATTCTCAATAAAACAAACAAACAAACAAAAATCAGACCCATTGCTATTGAGGAGACTTGATTCGTGTTGTTTGTAGGCGCCATCCAGTCAGCTCCAACTCATACCAACTGTGTATACTGCCTGGTCCTGGTCCTGGTCCTGGTCCTGGTCCTGGTCCAAGCTTATCTTCTTGGCTATGTTAGGGCTCATTCTTGCCACCACTGTGTTATCTCACTGGGCTCTTCCTCTTTTTTACTGACCCTCTGTAACAAGCATGATTTCCTTTTCCAGGGACTAGTCCTCCCTGATAATTTGCCCAAAACATGTGAGATGAAAATGAAGTCATCTTCTGCACTTCTGGTGACTCTGTATAAGGTTTCCGAGGCTGTAAATCTTTACAGGAGTAGATAGCCTCATCTTTCTCCTACAGAGCAGCTGGTAGATTTGAACCACTCACCTTGCAATTAGCAGTTGACTAATACCTAACCCACAGCACCACCAGGGATTAAGTGTAGGAACCCTCACTAGAGCTTGATCATTAAAAATTCCAAGAAGCATCCTCACTGGGAAGCTGACTGCAAGAAGCCACATGATGAGTAATTCACTCCACCTCTGTCCTCTCGTCTGTGCTGCAGGCTCAGAGGAATAAGTGCCCTGCTCCCATGTTCCCTTAGACCCAGGAATCTTCATCTATGTGCTGCTCACGTATTTGAGAGCTGACTGTGCTCAGGAGTTGTGTGGCTACAAAGACAAGTTGCTTTGTGCTTGTCTTCTAAGAACTCACTCGGGAGTTGTTGTTGATGTTCTTAAGTGCCATTGAATGCGTTCTGATTCATAACGACCCTATATAGAGTTTCTGAGGAGCAGCTGGAGGGTTTGAACCACCAATCTTGTGGTTAGTAGGCCAGTGCTTACCTTATAGCACCACACCAGGGCTCCTCATTGGGGAGACATACTCATAAAAGAATCCCAGCGCTGTTAAGTTGATGCCAACTCACAGTGACCCTCTAGTCTAGGACACAGTAGAACTGCCCCATAGCGTTTCCAAAGCTGTAATATTTACAGAAGCAGACTGCTGTATCTTTCTCCTGAAAAGCAGATGATGGGCTCAAACCACTGGCCTTTCAGTTAGAACTAAACGCTAAACCACTGTGCCCTCAGGCCACCTTACAAACTTATGTTATTGTTGTTAACTACTCATAGAGACTGACTAAAGGTGTGTGTGTGGGGGGGGTGGAGGGCAGCTGATGAATTTGAACCGCCGACCTTGTGACTCAAACCAACCTTGTGGTCCAGTGCTTACCATACAGTGCCTTAACTGTAAAACTAAAAATTTGATACAATCAGGGCTGGATCTAGACTCAGAGCATGGTGGGGTGTCACAGAAAGACACTGAACTGCCCTGTGGGTGGGAGAAGTTTTCCTGCAAAGGTACAATGTCTGAGCTGAGTTTGGAAGGGAATGGTGAAGGTCATTCAGATGGTGCAGAGGTGAGAGCAGTGGATGTGAAGATTTGGGAAGAATTGAAGCAAGATGGCAGACAAGAGAGCTGGAAGGAACCTGGATTTCCAAGGACTTTATGGAACAGTTTTTGATTGATATCTCTGGTAGAGAAATAAATACACTTCTACTTTGTTGAAGTCACTGATGATTTGAGTAGTCTGACACTCATAGCTAAATATAAGCCTAACCAACACAGGAGTTATTTTCTTAGTCCCACAGACTTAAAAACTTGCCTATCTTTATTTTTCTTCCCTCAATCTCTCTAAGCTCTTATGCCATCAAAGTCTCAAATCCTGTTGATTCTGCCTTCATGCTTCAATTCATTCTCATCCTTTCTTTGCAAGTTCTACTGTCCTGGGCCCTTCTGGTCCCACACTTGGCTCCATCTTCCTCCCTTCATCACAGCTGCATAATCCCAGATCCCTGAGGTATTCCACTCCTTACGTCACTTGTTATCTTCCAACCCCAATAGGCGGGCCCCTAGATTTCTTAATAGGTGAAGCCCCGACATTTTACCCTATCATTACACCATTCCTTACTATAACACTGACGAACTTTTCAGCTTCATTTCCTTTGGATATGAATCTTCTCCATAACAGAGTTCCCACATGGGAAAGTAGAGCCCATTTTGTTCCCAGCTCTTTGTCTTTGTTTTATGCTGGTGGTTGGCTAGACGCTGTGAAGTCGATTCTGACTCATAATGACCCTGTATAGGGCTTCTGAGGCTGTAAATCGCTACTGGAGCAGAAAGCCTCATTTTTTCCCACAGAGTGGTTGATTAATTTGAACTGCTGACCTTGCTGTTAGCTGCTCAGCTCGGAATCTACTATGCTACCAGAGCACCTTTGCTTTATGCTACAGGTTCTTAAGCTCAGTTGCATATTAGAATCATCTGGAAGCCATGAAACAGCTAGTACCCAGTATGTGAGTGCTCAATACACAAATGTAGCCCCTCATGTCACCATGAAATACCCTGTGAGATGTGAGACCTCTGACTGTCAGCAGCTTACAGATGAGAAAACAAGAAATATAGGTGGTGGCTGTGTGCTGTGGAGTCAGTTCCAACTCATAGTGACCCTGTACAGGGTTTTCGAGGCTGTAAATCTTTATGGGAGCAGAAAGCCTCATCTTTCTCCCACGGAACAGCTGGTAGTTTTGAACTGCTGACCTTAAGGTTCGCAGCCTGATTTGTAACCGCCACACTACCAGAGCTCCTTAAGAAACGTAGGGAGGTCTGGAAATCAGACACCTCTGATCAAATTCTGAGTCAGATGGTCAGTGAGTTGGCAGCCAGGCTTTCAACGAAGAAGACCCCAGAGCCTTCCCTCTAGACTACAACTACAGACAATACAATATGACAAATTACAAAGAATTCCTGATAGCATGGCACCTCATTATCAATGAATCACAAAGCACAAATGAAAGTTGGAAACATACAAGTGTCTGAGTGTCATCATTTCAACCACTGCTGTAGCAGAAACACAAGTGGGTAGCTTTTAAAAAACAGAAACGTGTTTTCTCACAGGCCCGGAGGCTAGAAGTCCAAATCATGGGTTATGCTATGTCAATTCTCTGTCAGTAATCCTGATGATTTCTTGATTTCTTGGCCACCCTTACAGGGCATCTGTCTTCCCGTGTGTGTGTGTGTGTGTGTGTGTGTGTGTGTGTGTGTGTGTGTATGTGTGGATGTTATTTGTTTTTCTTTAACTCCTTAAGTGATTAAATTTAGAGCACATTCTACACTGGTAATGGTCTTATTAACACAACAAAGAAAATCCTGTTTCCAAACAGAGTTACATCCACAGGCAGAAGGGTTAGGATTCTAACACATATTCTAACACCATTCATCCACACTACTGGGACTCACTTGAGACCAATTAAATCTGAATTTTTTGAGAGTGGGGACTGACAGCATGTTCTCTGTGGGTTGAGTCCCAGGTTTGTTGTTGTTGTTATTGTGAAGTGCCATCGAGTTGGTTCTGACTCATGGTGACTCCGTATAGGGTTTCTGACGAGTGGCTGGTGGATTTGAATTACCGACTTTGTGGTTAAAATTAACCTTTCAGTCCAGTGCTTATCCTACAGTGCCACACCAGGACTCCCAGGGTTAGTCCCGGGTAAGTCTAATGTACAACTAGGTTGAAAATCTGCTTCATTCAATTGCTCCTACCTAGACTGTATTTGAAGGAGCTTTGGTGGCACAGTGGTTAAGTGTTCAGTAGTTCAAACCCAGCAGCTGTTCTGTGGGAGAAGGTTGCTCTGAGTCAGAATTGACTCGACAGTAGTGGATAAACTGTCTTTCTTTCCTCCTATTCCTTCTCCCTGCTGTGGCACTGCATGTTAATGTACTGGACTGTGAAGTCAGTTTGAACTGCAAGGTTGGCAGTTCAAGCTCACCAGCTGCTCCCTGGAAGCCGACTCAAGCAGCACTTAACAACATTCCCTCTCCCACCTCATGTTCTACTTGCCTTTTAGGGTTCACCCCAGTGCCACCTCCTTTCTCCAGCCTGCCAGAATGCTCCCTCTTCTGAATGCTGGTTGCCAACACTTGATCACATCAGTTGAGCTGGCACCATTCTACCCTCAGTTTGAATCTGGCTCTTGGCTTTGTGCCATTGATCCTTGGCAGGTTTTCCAAATGTGATCATTCACTGCTCAGCTACCTCTACCTTGACCCTAAAGGACAAGCATAACTATGCCTGCGTCAGAAAAAGAGGCCTGAACTGGAATCGTACAGAGTGGAACCCTTAGGTCAGCACTACCTCTGAGCGAATGAAAGCCGGGAGGAGCTGGGAAGGCAGGTCATTGACCAACCAGCCTGGTGGCATGTGAGCAGGAACAAGGCTGCCCAGGTCTTTGAGATGCAGATCTGGAGATTGATGAGCTGTGGTTTCTCTAGAGAGCAGGCTGGGTCCATGGAGTGGGAAATGTTAGAGCAGATCCTGGGCAGGGCTGGGGGCAACATCCAGTGGTCAGGGAACAGGAACTCAGAGGGGATGATTTGGGGAAAGTGGAATTGGACCAACAAAGGTTGCAAATAGCCAAATGAAAGTGTTTGTTACAGAGGGTGGCACACTCTAGCTTGGCACATCAGCTAGAGCAGCTAAAAGGACATCAGAGGCCTGCTGGGAGGTGAGAGCCAGTGGCCACTAAGGGCCAGTCAGCCAGAGGACAAATCCCAAGCGAATACCCCATGCTGCCACCTGCCTACCAGCCAGCAGCTCCAGGTTTGAGAGGTGCAGGACTTGTGTTGGCTGGGCCAATTTCTGCTGATGTCGAGGGTGTTACCAGATCTCTGTGTCTGGGCTGACAGTCTTGTTTGATGATCTCATGCCACCAGTATATGGGGGCGTAATGTGGCCAGGATGGGGCTGAGCCATAGAGAGAGCTAATTCATGGCTTAGAGTATGCAAGGAATAGACTTTCAGGTTCCAGTGTGGAAGGGTTCCAGAAGTTCAGGATGACTCCCATACTTGTCCTGGCTGGGGCAGAGGGTAGCGTCCCTTACTCACTCTGGTCTCCAGTTACCTGAGCCCCAGTGAAGCTAGGATCTGCTTTGTCGTTACAGGTCAGACTTTACTGGCAAACAGTGGTTCTGGCAGGTCAAAACCTTGACCCTGGTGAGCCTCTTCTTTCTCCTTCCCCCACTCATCCTCCCAGGTTTCACGTCAAAACCAAACAACCAATTACCATCAAGTCAGTTCTGACTCACAACAACCCCATGTGTGTCAGAGTACAATGGTACTCCATAGGGTTTTCTGTGGTTGATTTTTCAGATAGATGGCCAGGTCTTTCTTCCGAGATGCCTCTGGGCACTTGTGTCCAGGGTAGAAGAAACATAAGAAGGAACACTTCTCTAGGGCCTCCATTGTTGGGGCTGGATGGAGTGGGGCATCTCCTGAACAGGGCCCAGGTCTTGGTTCAAGCCCTTGGCAGAGAGAGTGAGCAGACCTACAGAGTGCAGGTTGGACAAACACCATCTGAGCACCTACTGTATGCTGTGCCTCGGAAGTCGTGTTCTGCTCACAAAGATGACAGTCATCCTAGGCAGAATGTGCTCAAAGCCATGAGAACAGTCCACAGTGACTCAGGTCTGAGAAGGATGAGTGCATAACCCCAGCAGCAGTGAGAGCATCAGGAAGGAGGCAGTGTTTGATATGGGCCTTGAGGAGGTGGATGGGAACAGAGGGGCTGGGCTGGAGGTTCACCAAAGAGGGACTACTCGTATGAATCTTTGGTTCATCAACAGTAATGTCAGCTGTCATGTCAGACACTGTACCAATGCCACATGGTCTCAGCCATGGTCCACTGGGGGAACCCCACAAGCAGATGAAGGCTGCAACTTAATGCGACAAGAGCAATGGGTGAGTCTTAATGCATGTCCTGCTGGGAAATAAGCCTGGGAAAGAGGGAGCCAGATCCCTTCTCCACCCTGCACTGCCTCACACACACTGGAGTCAGACTTAGATCTCAAGGCATCTGAGAGTTGCTTTTGAGTTTTGGAGGCCCTGGAGTCATATTGGGTGATACATTGGGCTGCTAACATGAAAGGTCAGCAGTTCTAATCCACTGACTGCTCCTCAGGAGAAAAATGAAGCTTTACAGCCTCAGAAACCCTATAGAAGGTAAGACTTGACTCAGTGGCAGTGTGACTGTCAGTATGTAGTATAAAGAGTTAATGGCTGATTCATGATTAACAAAAGATTTGCTGTTAACTGAAAGGTAGGCATTTCAAGTCTACCCAGAGACACCTTGGAAGAAAACGCCTGGTAACTTACTTCTGAAAAATCAACTGTCGTAACCCCTGTGGATCATGGCTCTACTCGGACACACATGGTGGTGGTGGTTATGTGCC
>NW_006408559.1:709590-736751 GCF_000296735.1 Chrysochloris asiatica
AGAACAGCTGGTAGTTTCCAACTGCTGACCCTGTGGGTCACAGTCCAATTGTAATCACTACACTATGGGTTGTCATAAGTAGGGATGACTCCACAGCAACTTTTTTTTGTGTGGGGTACAGGCGGGGATCAGAGGTTGAGGATACAGAAAGAGCACAGATGATATACTGTTTTGGGGGGTTGTGGTTGTTGTTGTTGTTAAGTACTATGGAGTCAGTTCCGACTCATAATGACACTGCACAACGCCTCAGCTTTCTCCCGCAGAACAGTTGGTAGTTTTGAACTGCCGGCCTTGAGGTTAGCAGCCCAATTTATAACCACTATGCTACCAGAGCTCCTTGGAGGTTGTGGTACTCCATGTTTTATGTCCTTGATCCAAGAAAGCTTTAGACCAGCTTCCCCAAAATATGTCACCAGGGGATGTGTATATGGTGGGTGTGTATATTCACTCATGTTGTGAGAGCCACCCAAGGGGTTAGAAGAGGACCTGTCGTTTCTCGAGTACATCCTTGCATCCTTCAGAATTGCCCTGTGGAGTGGGCATCGTGTCCTTGTTTCAAAGACGAGGCCATTGTAGCTTGCAGACAGAAAGACACTCAGCAGCTCACAGGGGTCAAGCCTGTCCTCCCCAGAGCTTATCTGCTAGTGCTCACTCCTAGAAGCAGGAATCTGGGTTTGTTCTCAAAGGCTAGTGTGCTTGCCTGATCACCATCTCTTTGGGGAAATGAAAACAAGACCAAGAGGGAGGTACCTGGGGTTCAGAGTACTTGTCAAGTCACCACATTCACACAGGCAAAGACTAGAGACCATTGGGTGTCGTGTTTCCAAATCATACACCCTTCTCCAAACCAAGGCCCCCTCAGGGTGAAATGAAGCCCAGGGCTCTCTGTGCCCTTGCCAGAGCCCCTGGGGTCCTGCGCGGCTTCTGGGAGGAAGGCGAGTCTGTGTCCTTTCAGGTGACCCCCCTGTGCGCGCCCCACTGACATTCAGAACGCTCTGGTACAGCTCACATCTTGTAATTCCTCGGAATTCCCTCCCGGCTCCGCGCCTCGCGAGCCAGCCCACCTGGCCGCCCTGGTTATTTTTATCCGAGGCGCACTAGGCTCGGGTTCGGGAGGATTGAGTCTCTGGCCGGGTTAGGGAAGATGGAGAGTTAATCCAGCGCCTCGCAGCCGAGTGTTCGCTCCGCAGGGCCGTTCCAGGTGTGGCCGCGTGAGGGAAAGAGGGTTACGCAGAAAAAGTGGGCAGCTCCCCAGCCCAAACCATCTTGGAGCCAACGACAGCCACCCTGGTCCCTGGTTTTTCTATCAGAAATCAATCCTCCTGCCTCCAAGCCAGAGAGCGCAGGGAGCAGAGTGGGGACTAGCCCCCTCTCAGGCCTGGATGTCTTGGCAGCACTGGAGTCCTGCGAGGTTCTAGGCGCGGGCTCCAGGTGGGCCCCGAGGACAAGGGACAGGTGCGCCCGGCGACAGGGATACAAGTCCTCCGAGCGGCCAGCAGTTTCCTGTGGGTGGGTACAGGTGTGTGGAGGAGGGTGGGCGCCCTTCGTGGGGGTCAGGCAGGGCGGTGGGTGCTGGCTGGGACTTCGGTCCTAGCAGGGCGGGAAATCTGGGCGGGCCTCATCCTTACACAGTGATCTGGACGCACACCTGCCGGCGGCGGGTCCCTGCAAATGTCCAGGTGTGGTGTGAACACGTTGTGTGCGGGTAGGTATGCGGTACGCGAGCAGAGGGGCTCGGCATCCCCCGCATCCTCTCCGGGCGTCTTTTTTTTCCTGTCTTTGTTCTCAAAATAGTCGCCGAGCGTGTCCGGCGCTGCCCGCGCTCCGCGGAGCGAGCCGCAGGGTTACAAACAGTCTCCTGCCTCCGCGGCCTGAATTAATGTGTTACTATTTCGGGCGAGCCAGTGTTTCCAGGGGAAACCTAATGACGCAATGACGTCAATGCGGGTCAGCGG
Organism: Chrysochloris asiatica; assembly: GCF_000296735.1. Lineage (NCBI taxonomy): Eukaryota > Metazoa > Chordata > Mammalia > Afrosoricida > Chrysochloridae > Chrysochloris > Chrysochloris asiatica. The sequence continues at coordinate 711,546 of NW_006408559.1, forward strand.
CAGACTCTCCGGGCAGCCGGGCGGGCTCCCGGCGCTCGCTCGGCGCAGTCTGCGGGCGGGCGGGTGCCAGCTAGGAGGCAAGGGCGCCCAGCACTGGGGCGCGGAGTCCCGGTCAGACCCCAGGACCCGAAGGTGCCCTCTCCCCGCGCCGCGACCTCGACAACTTTCCGCCGCCGGGGACGGAGTTTCTCTGATGCCCGCGACCTGCAGGAGGAGATTTAGAGGGCGGGAGGAGTAACCCGCACTCCCACCCACCTTCATTCAAAGGAGCCAGCAGGTCCGGACTCACTGAGGGACTCCACGCGGGCCCCTCCACGCACAGGTATGCGCTGGTCCTCGGTTTGGGGCAGGGACACTCACGTTCCCACTCCTGGGAGGTTCTGGCACCAGAACTAGTTTGGCGAGAAGGAAGAGGACGTGTGAGACCTACCACCTCCGCCTGGCTTGTCCCACTCTTTCTGGACGTAGGAGCCCCTCTCCAACACCTTTAGAGGTTGCAGAGCAGAGCAGGGTGGGGGTTTCCCATTCTCCATGCCTCCCAGACAGAAGGGACGTCCATGCCAGACGGGTTGTGCGGTGGGACCCTGGAGCAGGATCCCGGGCAGCAGGGGGGGATAGGGATTCGGTGCCCGTGTTTTGAGGACGCATGTTGGAACTGTTTGCGTGTACTTGGTGTGTGACCGTTCTGAAAGCACGCCCCGTGTGTCCATGGGAGTGGGGGAGGGTGCGCCCACAGGAGTCCACTGTGCGCGAGTATGTGCCATATGCTTGAGAACACCCCATGTAACCTTCCTCGACGTGAACCCGGGATATCTGCCCACAGTGTGGGCGTACCGGGACGGACAGCCCGGAGTCTCTTTCCTGCACCCACACCCTCCACACAGTGTCCACAATAGCGCGCTTCCGCCATCCAGGCCGTGGCCCAATTTCGCCACACCGAGCGCAGCTTCTGGAGACTGCAACTTCGCAAAGCTCTGCCCATCTTCTTGCCCCCACTCCTGTGCCCTTATCTCTTTGAAGCGTGAGTAGAAAGAGGAGGGGAGATGGGGGGAAATCCCTTTCCATCCACCTCCCTCTCACTCCGGACCCAGGCTCAGACTGCTGGCTACCGCCGCCGCCTCTCCGTTTCAGCACTAGGGTCCGGACAGCTCCAGGCCCGCCCAACTAGGCCACTGCTTTTTATTCAGCTGAGTCGGGGTCCTGGGAGTCAGCATCCAGTCCTGGTCTTTCGTGCTTCTAACCAGCTCCCGAATCCTACCATAGACCACCCCAGTCCCCATCCCATCCAGTCCACTTCCTCAAGTCCCTGTCCACTTCCCCAGCCCAGACCTCTGTCTGGTGACCAGAAGTGAAGAGGGGCAAGACCAGTATGCTAAATCTCCAAGGTTGACAGGCAGGCATCACCTAAAAGCCTGGCTTCCTTTGAAAGGTAGAGACTCGGAAGAAAAACTGCTATGGCTGTGCTGTGAGCCCCTCTTCCCCATCTCGGCTCATTCAAGTGTGAACAAAGACAGTTTCCTCCCCCAAAGGTGGAGCTCCCATCTCTACAGCCCCCTTGCTATCTTTCCCTGAGTCCTGTCCTGTGCATGGACCCTTGTTGGGGGTAAATCCTGCCCCCTCTGGGCCCCTCCCCACACTCAGAGACAGCTACTATGTCCATCTTCCACCTGCAGGGGTTCTGGGTGTAGAGGTCCTCTGAGTTCTCACCAGAGCTGGCCTGGCCTAGGCTGCCCAGGAAACCCCAAAAGTGAATATTGTGATAACAGAGCTCCCTGTAGACCACTTGCTAGTCTGTGGCCACACAGAGACCTCTAACAGAGCCCTCACCCTGCCTCCCACTGAAATCCATGTGCAGCAGATCCACCTGCCCCTCTCTCCAATGAAACACGTAGAGATGGTACTTGAATATTCACACCTCCCCAAAACCTCTCTCTCTCTTGATCAGGGATCTCCTTCTTGTCACTCCAATCCCTGCCGGTAGAGCAGAAAGGGTCTATATGGTGTCCCACCTGCCTCCATCTGACTCAGGGATAGATGAATGAAGCCCAGGCAAGATCACCTCTATCCCCACCCACCCCATTTTGGAGACTCCTGGCACTCAGTATCTGTGATTCCTTTCCCCTCCCTGGGACTCAGAAACTCTCCTCTTAGCCCTAATCGCCCTTAGGCAGTGGAGACCAGTGGACCTCGTAGCTGGTCCAGGGCATAGCCAGGGCCCTAGAGGAGGTCTGGGCACTAGGAAGAGGGTGCCTGGGCAGACACCTTGCGGCCTGGAGAAGGCAGGCACACGTCAGCAGGAAATGGCCTTTTCTCTGAAGCAGCCATTATTCTGCCTGCTGATGAACTGGGGACAAAGAAGAGGGAGCCAGCCAACCCAGATGGGTGTCTCTCTTTTCTCACAGGGTGGAGCCCTACACAGGTCCTATGACAGTCTGAGTTTCCATGGGTCTTGAGGGGAGCCAGGCAGGCTCTTCTCCTCAGAGTTCATTTCCATGACAAGTAGAGCTGTATGTGACCTGGGTAAGGAGGTGGTAGTGTGGGTAAAGAAAATAGCAAGGGGATGTGCATTCCGCTGAAGGATGGCAGCCTCCTACGGGTCTTTGCAGCCAAAATTTAGTCCTCTGAGAGCAACAGTCCTGCTGCCACCCTCTGGCCCAACTCCCATTAACTGTCTAACGTCTCTGCTCTCTGGTCTTCCTTCGTGCTCTGTGCTCCGTGCTCCGCTGGGTAACATTTGGCTGCAGCCTGAGGGAGGTGGGGAGTGGGAAATGGTTGGCCAAGGTCAGGCAGGTACAGGACTATTTAGCATGTGCTTGCGCTCAGAGGGAGGCCATTTCTCCCAGAGTGTGCCAGCAGTGAGCCAGTGAGGAAAACTGGGGGTGAGGGGGCTGCCCACAGGAAACCTGCTTGCAGTGGGTGAGGGAGAGAGCCCAGGTAGCTGCTAAAGCAGGTCTCAGATCAGAAACACTACTGGTGGAAGAGTCCCTAGGGTTCAGTGCTCAGCAGGGAACCGGCTGAAGCTGCACCATTCCCATCACGAATCCATGCTAATTGCTTAAGCAAGTGTGCATGAGGAGCTTCAGTTTCCCCATCTGCACAATGGGGATTAGCTGAAGCCAGCATGAGCTCCCTACAGAAGTCAGCTTGTTCTGAGGGTAACAACAACAACAACAACAAAACCTGTTGCTATTGAATCATTATGATTCATTCTGACCCTATAGGAGACAGTAGAACTGCCCCCAGAAGGTCTCCAAGGCTGTAAAGCTTTACTGGAGGAGATTGCCTCATATTTCTCCCATGGGTGGCACTGGGGGGTTCCAGCCACCAACATTTTGTTGACAGCTGAGCACTTAACTACTGTGCCACCACATCAGAATTCCTTCAGCCCCTCTTACATTAGCATCTGAAATTAGAGATAGCCCCTTGTTAAGTGCCTTCAAGTCGGTTCTGACTCATAGCAATCTGTATAGGGTTTCTGTGGAGCAGCTAGTGGGTTTGAACCACTGACTTTATGGCTCACAGTCCAGTGCTTATCCTATAGCATCACAGAAATATCTAGGTTCCTGGGAGTCTCTGAGAGAGAGTGCCCAGGGCAGGAGTCGGGAGGAAGCTGACCTCAGGTACAAATGAAAACTCTTGGGTCTCAGACCCTGACCCTTCAGGAATCAGGAGTTCACTGTCCTCCTTCAGTGACAGTAATGGAAGTGTGTGTGTAAGGAACAACTCCTGCTGGCCAAGACCACCCAGCCCTGACCACCAGCAGTCCTGTGCCCTCACACACGAGACAGAAGGTCTGTAGCAAAGCGGAATTCATCCTAAAGCTGACTCTTCAGGCCAAGAAGCACAAGTGTTTCCACCTACAAGGGATCCTGTATGGCCTCATGGTCAGTCACCACCCTGGTCAGCCGAGTCCCAGTCCCAGAGGGGTCTGAGCCTGTTAAAGGTCGGAGTGAGTTGGAACAAGATCACTGTGCCTTCTTCTCCATGTGGGGCATCCCAGCGTACATTGGGGCCAGCCTTTGGTTCTGCCACCTCACGGTGGTACCCTTTAGTCACTTTCCTGAAGGTGCCACTGGGACAAGTGAAGGGCATAACTTGAGCATGAGAAGAACTCCCATGGGCAGTGTTTCTTCATCCCCTGGGACTCCAAGCACGGGTCTGCAGCCCACGTGAGAGGTGTGACTTTGGACTGGTCATTTCACCTCACAGCAGGAAAACAGAGATGAAGAGCCTGCCAGGACCCCTCAGGGTTGTGGGGAGGATCCTGGGAGATAGAATGAAGTATGGTATAAGTGGGAGGTATCATGGTTGACCTGGAGGCAGAGAAAATCCCAAATGCCCTCACTGCTGCCCAAGCTCCTCACTGCCACGTCTCAGCCCCCAGAGGGGGGATGGGGAGGAAAGCCAGGTGCCACCATCAAGAGCACAAGAAGGACCAGCCCTGCACCAAGAGGACAGGAACTGGGGTGTTGGTGGTGCAACAAAGTCTATAATCTCTCTGAGCCACCTGTACCTGTCTGACCTCATCTCCTCTTCACAGAACCCTGGGAGGTAGGTAGGTGTCAGAAAAGGAAACTGAGACAGGGTAATTTGCTAGGACCTTCAAGATCAGGATTGGAGTCCAAGCTTCAGATTCCATGGCTCATCCCCCTACCCCACCACCACCTTAATCCGACTCTCAGAGAAGTTTCTCCAGCCAGTCACCTTTTCCACAGGCAGCACCTGACCAGCCCAGCAACATCATCCTCCCGAAGACCCAGAAAGACTTTTTCCCCTGGGAGCAGGGGTGGTGGGGAGAGGTTCCCTACAGCTTTGCTTCTCTGAGGAGCTGGGGACATCCCTGAAGAGAACATAAGGCCTCTCCAATTTGAAGCTGGCAATGGGCTTGCGTATTAAGACATTTCTATTCTGAAGGTCAAGGTGAGGACCAAAGCATGGGGTTGAGCTGTCCTGGTTGACACTTGGGTTCCAGCACAGTCCCTCATCCAGCGTTGGCTTTGGGCAAACAGGGATCTATAAGCTTAGACTTCCCAGCAGTAAATGGCGTTTTTTGGTTTTGAGAGCATTCATGGATTTTACCTGTGGGACATTGGATACACTATGGACTACCAGAAGAATAAATAAACCTGTTTCAGAAGTCTGGCCAGATTGCTCCTTGGAAGTGACCATGGTGAGACTTTGTGTCTCATACTTTGGACATGTTGTCAGGAAGGACCAGTCCCTGGAGAATGATATCTTGTTTGGTAAAGTAGACATTCCACGAAAAAGAGGAAGACCTCCAACAAGATGGACTGACACAATGGCTGCACACTGACTTAAAACACAATTAAATGGGAGGATGGCTCAGGACTGGACAGTGTTTTGTTCTGTTGTACATAGGGTCACTATGAGTTGGAACCAATTCCATGACACCTAATAACAACAGCAACTGTGGAATGAGATCCCAGAGAGTGGAGTCCAGTCCAGCCCAGTCTAGCCCCAGCCCTCAGTTGGCTCCTGGAATGGCTGGCCTATTTTTTTAGAGGAAGGAACTTTGGTGACACAGTGGTTAAGCTCTCAACTGCTAACTGAAAGGTTGATTGTTTGAACCCAACAGCTGCTCTTTGGGAGAAAGAGGTAGCAGTCTATTTCTATCAAGTTTCATTTTTCTCCTGTGGAGCAGCTAGTGGGTTTGAACTGCTGACCTGTGGTTAGCTGTCCAGTGCTTATCCTACAGTGCCACACCAGTGCTCTTCCATAAAGATTGCAGCTTGGAAATGGCAGGGCTGCTGTGAAATGGAATCTATAGCATTTCTAGAAGATGCTCTGGGGACAGAAATCTTTGTGTACTTTTGCTCTTTGTTTTTGAGAGCTCATCTCGGTCAGACAGGTCTTTCCCTTCCAGGCTCTGTATTCCCTTCCAGGCCTGAGTATTTCCTTTCCTTCCTATAGGGTTGCCATATTTGACAAATAAACATACAAGCTGCCCAGTTAAATTTGAACTGCAAGTCAGTAATGGATATTTTTAAATGTAAAGATGCCCTGAGAGCAGGCTGGGATTTGAACCCATGTTTTGTGCGTCCACAGTGCTCTCCCAGGTGTCGTGTAAGTTGACAGAGTCTGTTACAGGAGTGCAGTCAGATGCAAACATGCATCCTTGCTTTGAAGGTCAGGTGGCAGCACTTCATGGGTGCTGGGAACAGCAGGTGTTCCCTGACCCTGCCAAGGGTTGGCCATTTCTTCTCTGCCTGGGAGTGGAAGTCCTTGTGGCTCTCCTATGGTGGGCTGAGCTGGGACTGAGCCATCTGTTTCCAGCTGGGCCTGGACCGGGGCGCTCCTGTGTTCTGAAGGGGCCAAACTAATGGCCGAGGACACCGGTGGACCCCGTAAATGTGAGAGATGAAGACAGGCTCCTGTGCAGGTGCTTTTCCAAATTCTGCTTGGATCTTGACTTCCAGAAAGATCCATTATAATGGGGTGATTTTAAATGCCTTTTCAATCTCATTGTAGAAATGAGGCTATGTTTACTTCTCCAAGACTATACAACATGTAACTGAAGAGCAGGGACTCAGTCTGACTTCATAACTACCTACCCTGTAGACTCGGAATCACTTTCAGAATCCCGGATTCATGATCCTTCTATGTGCAGCCAATTCCTGGTGCCTGTAAACAAAGACTGACATCCCTGGCTGCATATTAGAATCATCTAGGGAGGCTTCACCTGCTCGCAGGTCCCACCCCAGAGATTCTGGTTTAATTGATCTGAGGTGGGGACTGGGCATCAGTCAGTGCTAAAAGCTCCCCAGGCAATTCTAATGTGCAGCCGGGGTAGAAACGGTGGATGTGATGGGAGCAGGCACAGAGCAGTGGCTCCTGGCCTTTGCTGAATATTGGAATCATCTGGGGATCTTGAAAAAATATGGATGCCTGGCTCCTTCCCCTAGACATTCTGATTTAATTAGTGGGAAGTGCAGCCTGGTCATGGGAATTCGTAAAACTCCCAGGTGTCTCTTATAATCAACAAAGTTTGGAAGTCATTGGCATCCGAGAGAGACTCGCTTCTTCAAGCGTGGTCAGCAGACCAATCACATCTAGATCACCTTCGAGTATTTTAGAAATGAAGAATCTCAGGCCCCACCTGGAACCAAAACTGACTCAGAATCTAAATTCTAACAAGATCTCCCGATAATTTGTATGCACATTAAAATTTGAGAATTAGCCCAGGGAATGATGTGATGAGGAGGCGGATGAGGGCATAATTTCTTAATCAATCCATCTGCTCGTTCATTTATTCATTCATTTTATGGATAATCACTGAGCACTGGCTATGTGCTAGCACTGAGTCAGACACTAAATATGCAAAGATGAACAAGAACGTGGGATGAGGCAAGAACACGCAAGGGTAATGCCAACACCTGAAGGAGGGTGAAGTCCAACAGGCACAACAGACCTTGCTCCTCACTGCCCTGGAAACTCAAATGTTTTCATAGGAGACCCTGAAGCTGGCTCCTAAGGAATGAAATAGAACTGATCTGACGAAAACATCACTGATTACATCAGAACATTCGCAGCAGAAGGAACAGGGTGTGGGAGGCACAGTCTTGCAGGGCCTGGTGTGTTCAGGGTTCCATGGGCTCAGTGTGGCTGTCATAGAAGTGAGCATGGCAGGGTGGTGGAGGGTGTTGTCTGCCTTCAGAGGAGCCTGGGATTTAGTTGTCAACAATGAGGACTGTGGAGACTTCAGGTAAGAAGCAGAAGAAAGTTATAAGTCAGACAGTTATAAGTCTTTTTGGAAGAGAGCTCCACAGGAGGAGTGGAAGAATTGGAATAATGAGATTTTGGGGATGTAGAAGCCAGTTGAGGTATTCATGGACATTATGACCACAGTGGCATAGGGACAGAGAGGAGGGTCAGGGTGAGGAGATGGCTCTGAAAGAGAATCCACAGGGTCTGCAGGCAGATTGCTGGTGGAGGTGTGTGTGTGGGGGTGGGTGGGGGGGATGGTGGGCAGGCAGCTGAGCATGACTCTTGGGCTTGTAGTGTAAGCAACTAGTTGGAGGAGGCCCAGTTCAGTGAGACAGAATACAGGGCATATTTGGACAGGTTGAGCAGGCAGTTGTGAATTTAGGGTGGGAGCTAAGGAGAGAAGTTGAGGCTAGGCATGGATCTGGGTGCCAACAACACTCAAATTGTTGAAGCTATAGGAGTGGGTGTGATCCTGTCAAGAAGGAGAAGCGGGAAGAGACAGAACATGGGGATCTCATGATTTAGAGGGAGATTGGAGGAGCCAAGGAGAAAGGGTGGAGGTGAAAGTATGGAAAGAACCACCAAAGACAAACTGGCAGAATGGTCAGGGAAGGACGAAGAACACTAGGATCGAGGGTGATGAACACAAAGTAGGTGTTCAGGAAAAAGAGTTTGGTTCACAGAGTAAAAGGTCACAGAGAATTTAAGTAGGCAATGAAGATGGAAAACGTAATTTGTTAATCAGTGACCTGGGGTTTTCCACATTGTGGTGTGGAGAAGAGGCAGATTTCAGGGGGTCAAGGGTGTTGAGTACACATGAATGTAGATTAATCTACAATATTGATGGGAAGAGAAAAGAGGGGATAGAAAGTGGTTTTAATGAGGAGGACAAAGAGGATCGTGTTTTTGGTTTAGATTAGCAGAGATGAACGAGTTTCTGAGTTTAGAGGAAGGAGTTAAAAGTAGCTAAAAATGCAGAGGGGAGAGGAAAACTACAGGGCAGGAGTTCAGAGGCTCTGGGAAGAGTTGCAATTCAGAGCACAGAGCAAGAAATTTGTGTTCAAGTCATTCTCATGAGCGTTCTCTGGCAAAAGGCAAGATCGTCTTCTGAGAGCATGGAAGAGAAGGCGGGGTTGGCAGCCTGAGGAGACAGGGAGGTTCTGGGTGTGGAGAGAGGTGATGGAGGCAGGCAGAGGGAGCCCCATCAACAGTGGCCCCAGAATCCTGCATGAGTTGCATTTGTCTAGCTTCAGTGGCCCAGGATGTAAGAGAATGAAGAGATGTCCTTGAGGTTTAAGGATTGGTGGGCTGAAGGGAACAAGTGTGCTGTGGAGACCACCGGTCATGCCATCCTCTTGAGGCCAAGAGGATGCCTTTGTTCTCAGGAAAGTCAAATGTAGGGGCCAGTAAATCACCTTCATGGGAATGGGGGTAGCTGGGAAGACTGGGAAATGATGGACAATGGGGGTGCTTGTGCCTTAGTTGTTCTGTGCCTGCTTAGAAGAAGGCTCCCACACATGCGCAATGGCAGTTGCTGGTCTCTGTCCACCAGACCAGATGGCTCTTAGAGACTGGGGAATGCCAGCCAGGCTCATCTGTCCTCCTGCTGACTTGGATTCTCCTACTAAAGGAATCCAAGAACCCTGAACGGATTCTTGTGAACATCTAGTCCCTCGGTTCTCACCAGGGCAATACTGACCTCTGGAGCAGCCTGGAAATATGTGGAAACCCTTTGGATTGTCACAGTGTTCCTAACATTTGGTAGGTGGCGACCAGGTGTGATTGGCCTCGGGCAAGGCAGGAGATTATTTTGCATAGTCAACACGTGTCCCACATCTCCTATGGTTTTCAGATGTCTAGCCCAAGCAGAAGAAAACCTGTTCATGATTATCTGTGAACTTGGGTTTACATATAAACACAATTGAATTTTCTAGGAATGTTTCTGCATGTAAATCAAGGGATATTGTACTTCAGAACTTTGCTAAGAGATGTTTGCTATTTTGGTAAATCACATCTGGAGGCAAAGCTCTTCGTGGTAATTGAGGGACTAAAACAACAAGCCTGTATCAGTTTGCATCTGCACCAGTTGTGTTGGTGATTTTATGTATGTAGAGGGGCTAGCATCTGACAGCCTCATCCTAGCAAGCATAATCATGTCTGAGCATTTACACGTGGAAGCACATATTCTTATCTTATACATTATGCTGTTTTTATTTGATATAACAATTAGGGGATTATATTCATTTATATATGTGGTGCTGTAGGATAAAGTACTGGACCACAAGGTTGGTTTGAACCACAGGGTCAGTGGTTCAAACTCACCAGCCACTCTTTGGAAACCCTATACAGAGTCGCTATGAGTCAGAACCAACTCAATGGCACTTAGCAACAATATATACAGTAAGTACCACACTGTGAATCACAAAGTCCGTGGTTCAAGCCTGCCAGCCATTCCATGCCTTCCTTACGGAGATCCCATGTATGTCAGGGTAAAATTGTTTCCACAGGGTTTTCAATAGGTGATTTTTCAGAAGCACACCACCAGGCCTTTCTTCTAAGACATGTCTGGGGCACTTGAACCTCCAACCTGTCAGCTAGCATTTGAACATGTTCACCGTTGTCACCAGTGACTCTCAGATATGCACCTGCCTCTACCCCTCCACCATCTTCTCTTTTCCAGACAGAAAATCTCATAGCCCTTCCTCTGGTCTGTGTGTGGCATGATTTTTGTGCCCATGATCTGAGCCAATGCAGGTGCAGTACTAAGCATGAAGGATTCAGGAAGACCAGTAAGTTCAATTCCATTCAGTGGCTATTTCACAGACAACTGACCTGTGCCTTCACTGTGCTTAGTTCTGGGCACACAAAGATGAGGAGGCAGCTATTATTCTGGAAGTTCACCCAGCAGTGAAACAATGGAATGGGTGATTGAACACCATCTTATCGCCTTCTCTCCCAACACCCATTTACACATATAGAAACAGAACTAAAAACAAAAAAACTAAGCAGGCAATGATGTTGAGCTCATGAGAAAAGTCACCAGCAGATGAGACGTCTCCACAGATTTCTAGGAGACTAAGAGAAGATGGAAGTATGGAATGACCATTGTAGAAGGTTGAGGCAGCATCTGTTTAGAGAGCTCAACAAGAACATTTTTCCACTTTGTGGAAAAGTAAGGGCTTATTTGCCCTGGCAGAAGCCCTGAGAGGTAGTTTGCCACAGGGTGTGGTAGAAGGCAGGAAGGAGACCTGGCACTAGATAAGGAGACAATTTGGAAGTCCACTTGTATAACACTGAACCACCACTGCCACCAGAAAATATTCAGTCAGGGGTCTACCTCATCGGCAAGATTAAAAGCATCGTCTCGGAAAATTGAGTAGCCACAGAGAACAGGCGTGTGACAGTTCCCCAGCTCCTAGTGAACAGCCAAAACCCAAGCTCAGCCACTGGCAAAACCCCACCAAGGCACACAGAGCACCCACAGGATGTTTCAGTATCTTCTTCTTAAACATAACCTCATAGATATAAACATGACTCAACATGGTTGAAACAAAGAGAAAAGAAGACCCAGAAGGGAATCTAAATAATGTAAACAACAGAAAAAAACTAAAAACAAACCAAGTAAAGTCTCTAATGAACGTCCACTGAGAGGCGGTGATACTGAAAAGGCATTCATTCTGAAGGGACAAAGATGAACTTTTGAAAAGGAAAGGCTTTTGTTTAATGGTTTCCAAAATAAAGCATTCAATAGAATTGAAAGTAAAGTTAGGGCAATCTCTCAGAAGGTTGTTACTAGAGGCCATCAAGCTGGTTCTGACTCATGGTGACCCTATGAACAAAACACTGCCCAGGTCTGGGCTAGCCTCACAACTATTGCTATGTTGGGCTCATTGTTGCAGCTGCCATGCCAGTCTATCTCATTGAGGGTCTTCCTCTTTTATGTCGGCCTTCTACTTTATTAAGCAGAAAGACTTAAAAATCAGTAAAACTGGAAGATAACATGGAGGAAATCTCCCAGAAAGTAGAATAACAAGGCAGAGATGAAAAAGATGATGAAAATGAAAAGGGAATCAATTTAGTAGGTTCCCACTGGACTAACAAAAGTTCCAGGAAATGAGATAATTGAGGGAGGAATCTATTGTATAAATAATACAAGAAAATGTCTCAACTTGAAAGGTTAAAAGTCTTTTGACTGGAGTCCACTAAGTGTCCAGGATAAATAATAAAAGTAAATCTATGTCCTGAAATATAGTATACCAGGGGAAAAGAGAACAGCCAAAACACTTCTGGAGAAAATGTAACATTTGTGGTAATATTACAGTAGCATGAGAATGCTTAGATCCTAGAATGAAGAGCAAAGAGGTCTTTCCAAATTCTAAGAGAACGTGATTTCAACAAATTCTCATCAATGACGTTGTAGAATAAGCACTAGACAGCTAACCACAAGGCTGGCAGTTCAAACCCACTAGCCACTCTTCAGAAACCCTATACGGGGGCACTATGAATCGGAACAGACTCCACAGAACTTAATAACGTTAACACAAAACACAAAACAACCCTGTGTCTGTCATAGTAGGGTTTTCAATGGCTGATTTTTTTAAGTCACCAGGCTTTTGTTCTGAGGTGCCTCTGGGTAGGTAGACTTGAAGCTCCAGCCTTTTGGTTAGTGACCAAGCACATTTTAAACATTTGCACCACCCAGGGATTCTGTCATCGAGTGTTGTTGTTGAGTGCCATTTAGACAGTTCTCATATTGACCCAATGCACAACAGAAACACTGGCCGGTCCTGTGATCGCCTCACAATTGTTAAGTTTGAGCCCATTGTTGCTGCCACTGTGCCAATCCATATTGTTAGGGGTCTTAATCGTTTTCATTCACCCTCCATTTTTCTAAGTATGATGGCTTTCTTCAGCAACTGGTCCCTCCTGATAATATGTCCACAGTATAAGAGAGGAAGTCTCACCATGCTGGCTTCTAAGGAGCATTCTGGCTATTTCCAACACAGCCATGTTATTTTCAATATTCTTCTCCAGCATCATAATTCAAATGCATTGATTCTTCTACAGTCTTCCTTATTCGTTGTCCAACTTTCACATGCATTTGAGAATACCATGGCTTGGATGAGGCACACCTTAGTCCTCAAAGTGACATTTTTGCTCTTGAACACTTGAACGTGGTCTTGTACAGCAGATTTGTCAAATGCAATATGTCATTTGATTTCTTGACTGCTGCTTCCATGAGTGTTGATGGTGGATCTGAGCACAATGTGGTAAATGTGGTCTTTGACAGCTTTGATCTTTTCTCCCTTTATCATGATCTTATTGGTCCAGTGGTGAGAATTTTTGTTTTCTTTACATTGAGGTACAATCCATACCAAAGGCTGTGGTATTTGATCTTCATCCGTAAGTATTTCAAGTCTTCTTTACTTCCAGCAAGCAAAGTTGTATCATCTGCATATTGCAAGTTGTTAATGAGTCTTCTGCCAGCCCCGATGCCACATTCCTTTTCATATAATCCAGTTTCTCAGATTATTTTCCCATCATACAGATTGAATGAATATGGTAAAAAGATACAGTCTTGGCACAAACTTTTCCTGATTTTAAACCATTCAATATCCCTGGTTCTGTTCAAATGACTGTCTCTTGGTCTATGTACAGTTTCCTCATGCACACAATTTGTGTTCTGGAATATCCATTCTTCACAAAGTTATCCTAACATCAAGTGTTAGGGTAGAATTTTCAGATATGTAATGTGCCCCTGTAGAAAAAAGGAGAAAACCGAGGAAGACAGACACAGTGCCAGCTAGGGGCCCAAGGAGAGAGGGCTCCTGGCAGGGGGTTTTCAGGAAGAGGGACAATACCTTTCACTAATACAGGGAAGGGGTTTGGTGAGTGGTTCTGTCCATTTGGAGTGTGTTAAGTGTGAGGTGCTTGCAGGAAACACAGTGAGTTTCCTAGGAGACTGTTGAATATACACATTGAATATGCTTCTTGTTGTTATTGTGAAGTGCTGAAGTGCCATTGAGTCGATTCTGACCCATAGCGACCCCGTATAGGGTTCCCAAGGAGCAGCTGGTGAGCTTGAACCACTAACCTTGCAGTTCAAGTGGGCCTCTAGGGACAGGACAATTCTGGAGGATGGTCCAGAGAGCAGCCATTGAGAAAGGCAGTGGACCGAGGACAAGACTCTGGAGTTCAGCATTTAAAGAGCAAGTGGATAATGTTCCAGATAAGTTCCAACCTCTTCATATACTTTAGAGGAGTGGTTTTCATTTTCCCTTCTGTGACATACCTATCCATGTGTTTTGTGTTTTGCTAATCTTTCTATTTCTACTTATTTCAAGCCAAAATTGTCATCTAGCTTAATTATAAAAACACAGAAGGATTGCCATTAGAGTAAGGAGCAATTAGATGAAGTATTAGCTAAAGCAGATAAACAAGAAAGAGAAAGAAGTATCCAATTAGTACACAGGAAGTGAAATTCTAACACTAATGTGAAGTGATCTGATTGTATAACTTAAAACCTAGGAGAGTGAGAATGGGGGGAAGGCAAAGAGTAAGAATTCCATAAGATTGCATATACAAATTTAATATGACAAGTTAATAGCATTGTTATATAATCAGCTACAAACTGAAAGGCTAGTGGTTCAAATCCACCCAGAGGCAACTTAGAAGACAAACCTGGTGATCTACTTGTGAAAAGTCAGCCATTGAAAACCATACGGAGTTCAGTTCAACTCTGACACACATGGGGTTGCCATGAGCCAAAACTGACTTGACAGTATTTGGTTTGTTTGATGTACAAGGAGGGGGGAACCTTCAAAAAGTTTGTGGAAAAATAGAATTAAAAGGTAATGGAATTTGCCCATGAAGTTTTTGAATTTCAAAAATAAAGTGGAAGGAAAAAATTGTAGTAGCAAAACTTCAAGGTCATCTGAAGAATTTTATCTTACTGAGGGACATAGTACAAGAACAAATCAATATACACACGTGTATGACTCATATTTGTTTTCTTCTAGTACTTTTATCTTCTTATCATCAGTTTTAACTTATGGAGAACTGGTGTGGCGCTGTGGGTTAATGCGCTAGGTGGCAAAGTCAGTCTGAACTGCAAGGTCAGTGGTTTAAGATCACCAGACTAATTTTGGAATAGGGAATGACTATGTTTTTATGAAATAATTTTTAAAACCCAACTAACTCAACAATGTGTTGTCATTGGGTGCCATTAAGTCGATTCCGACTCATAGCAACCTTAAACACAACAGAATGAAATACTGCCTGGTCCTGGGCCATCCTCACAATTGTTGTTAAGCTTGAGTTCATTGTTGATGCCACTGTACAAATCCATCTCATTGGGGGTCTTCTTCTTTTTTGTTGACCCTCCACTTTACCTAGCATGATGTCCTTCTCCAGGGACTGGTCCCTCCTGATAATATGTCTGAAGTCTGAGAGATGAGTCTCACCATTTTAGCCTCCAAGGAGTATTCTGGCACACAACTTTCCTAATTTTAAACCATTCGGTGTTCCCGTGTTCTGTTCGAACAACTGCCTCTTGGTCTATATACAGGTTCCTCCTGAGCACAATTAAGTGTTAGGGTCTACTCATTCTTCGCAATGTTGTTCCTAGCTCATCATGATCTACATAATTGAAAGCATTTGCATGATTAATAAAGCACAGATAAACATCTTTCTGGTATTCTTTGCTTTCAGCCAAGATCCACCTGATATCAGCAATGATATTCCTCATTGCATGTCCTCATCTGAATCTGACTTGAACCCCTGAAAGTTCTCTGTCAATGTATAGTTGCATTGGTTTTGTATTATCTTTAGCAAAATTTTACTTGCATGCAATATTAATGATATTGTACAAAGATATCCGCATTCCATTGGGTCATCTTTCTTTGGAATGGGCACAAATATGAATCTCTTCCAGACAGTTGGCCAGGTAATTGTCTTCCAGATTTCTTGGCAGAGATGAGTGAGTGATTTCAGTGTTGCATCAGGTTTGTTGAAAGATTTTAATTTCATTCCATCAATTCCGGGAGCCTTGTTCTTAGCCAAAGCGTCAGTGGCACCTTGGACGTCTTCCTTCAGTACCACTGGCTCTAAATCATCTGTTCCCTCTTGAAACCATTGAGCATCAATCATTTTCTTTTGATACACTGACTGTGTAATCCTTCCATCTTCTTTCAATGCTTTCTGTATCATTCAATATTTTGCCTAGAGAATCCTTCAGTATTGAAAATCAAGGCTTGAATTTTTTACTTAGTTGTTTCAGCTTGAGAAATGCTGAGACAGTTCTTTCCTTTTAGTTTTCTAACCGCAGATCTTTGCACAGTTCATTATAATATTTCACTTTGTCTTCTCGAGCTGCCCTTTGAAATTTTCTGTTCAGCTCTTTGACTGATGCAGCATTGGAGGCAGGGGATTTCTGGCAGTGTTCCACTGCTATTCATAAGATTTAGTGGCCAACCATTCGGAAGTTAACTGTCTCTCCTTCTTCTGAGTCTTAGTCGGGAAGCTCAGCTGAAATCTGTGCACCTTGGGTGACCCTGCCAGCTTTCAAAATACTGGTGGCATAGATTCCAGCATCACAGCAACATGCAAGCCACCACAGTGTGATAAACTGACATAATCATAATATAAGGATAAGTCCAAAAGTATGTTACAAAATCATAGAAACCTTGATTAAACAAAAATATTGAAAGTGAAGTTACTGTTTCTTGGCATAGCCTCCATCTAGGTCTATAGTCTCCTGAAGGCGGTGTTTCCATCTGTGGGTTTTGATTTACACCCCACCAAAACAACAGTTTTAGCATCTCCTAGGGACTCAAATTGGGTTTCTTTCCAATGTTCTTTGAGTTTGGGGAACAAAAAGAAGTCTAAAGAGGCAAAGTCAAGGCTGTAGGGTGGATGGGACAAGGTTTCCCAATGAAGTTCTCTTAGGAAGAAAGAGTAGGTACACTGTCATGATGGAAACCAATTCCTTGGCATAACTTTCTTGACTTTTTCTCACCAGTGCAGTTTTCAATTTTCTTAAAATTTCTTCCTAAGAAGCCCCCAGGATCACAGTAAGTCCCCTGTGTCATAATAAGGCTCTGTGATCATCCTTTAGAATTCACCCAAACAGTTGCCATAACCTTTTGAGCTGACCTCTCGACCTTGAGTTGAACTGGCCCAGCAGATCCCCTTGGAAGTCACTATTTTTATTGGACATTGTTTTGGAGTCACACGGCACAGAACCACCACCACCACCAATGAAATGAAGATACGTGTGTTGTTGAGAAAACTAGTCTGCAGACACCCACTGATCATGACTTGGACCAATCCTCCCACAGCACTTTCTATTGTACTGGGATCGATAATCATTGCAATGGCCACACAGAACTCAAACACCAGACTCACAGTTTGGGGGTTTATTAGGAAAAGTAACAGATCAGAAATGTTCAGGGTCCAGTGCGTCTAGTCATGACAGCCTCTCTTCAACCATGCCCACAGGCAGGCCTCTCTCTGTCCAGGCAATGTCTTAAGTGCCTACAGGGCACACCACTCCACCAAAAGCCTCAACCTGAAGACACTCGGCTCTAGCTCCAAGGGTCAGCAAACCTAGCCCCCTAATTAAGTGTCTGAAGGCACCCCACTCTACAAGTAAACTTCCAGCCCAAAATCACTTAGCTTACTTGCACTGTGGGCTGGGAAGCCCATTGCTCCGTCTTGTGCTCTGGCTCTTGGTTCTGCTGATGCTCCTCTGCCGTTCCTCTGGTGTCATTGTTTTCTGTCCCTGGAATGAAGAGATTCAATGCACAGGGGCCACAGGGTCCAAAGGGCACACTCCATGTATAGCTCTTCTTCTTTGGTAGCAATGAGATGCCCACTCCTGTTTCTGAGATGGCTCATTTTATGTGTTAGAGTTCCAAGTTTTCATAATCACAATGAACTGTTAACAGTCATGCACAACTGAATCATATCATCCTATCAATATCTTCTTCCACCCTCTCTTACCCAGACCCATCAGGAAAGAGTCATCTGGTGGCAGTTACAAAGACTAAGGCTAGAAGCGACACCTTAAATAATTTACTACACCACAGTATCTTACCCTCTGCCTAGGCTCTCTAGTGCTGCTGTATCAGAAATACCACAAGTGGATGACTTGAACAAACAGAAATGTATTCTCTCACATTTTAGGAGATCAGAAGTCTAAATTCAGACTCCTTTTCAGCATCTGAGGCCCAGCCTTTTTTAGAGCTCTCCATGGCATCAATCTTTCCCTGGATCTAGGAGCTTCACAGTGCCAGAGACCCCAGGCCAAAAGATGCCCTCCATTGCTGGTTCTACGTTCTTGGTGTAATAGGTCCCTCTTTCTCTGCTCACTTCTCACTCCTTTAATCTTTGTAAGATAAAAGATGTTGCAGGCCACACACCTGGGAAACGTCCTTACATCAAGTCAGGGATGTGATGGGATTAAGTGTATTTGATTGATTTATCACATCACATTGGATCAGATCATGGGGAATCGTCACGTAAGTACCATATTACATCACCACAGAACTTCCAAATCACTGAAAGGCATGGCTGAGCCAAGTGACACATAGTTTGAGGGGCCACAATTCAATCATAACACCATGCAAACTATTTTTAACCTGATTTTTCTCAATCAACAACCTGTCTTTCCATGTTATTAAAGATAGATCAGCATAATCTTTTTTTTTTTTTTTTCTCTTTTTTGTTTCTGCTAAGTGCCGTCAAGTCTGTTCCAACTCATAGCGACTCCGTCTGTATAGGGTTTCTGAGGAGCAGCTGGTGGGTGGGAACCACGGGCTTGTGGTTAGCAGTCCAGTGCTTATCCTACAGCACCGCACAAGGATGCATATTTTTTTAAAGCTCACTATTGACTAATAAATATTTGGGGATGTTTTCAATGTTTAATTATTATAAACAATGATGCAATAAACACATATATAAGCACCTTTGTATGCTTGTTGGAGTATCTCTTTAGTAAAATTCTTTAAAAAATTGAATTGCTAAGTCAAAATGTAAGCCTAGTTTAAAGGCTCCTGACATACACAGGCAAATTACCTGGAGAACAGTTGAAACCGTTTACTACCTCCCTTCACGTTTACCTACTCTAAGCATAATCTTTCTTTTTAATCTTTACTTCATATAGGTTGAAAATTAAATCGCATCTTTAAAGAAGAATTGGATTTCTTTGATTACTAGTGAGACTGAACATCTTTTGATACAATTATTATCTATTTATGAACATTGCATATTTTCCTACTGGGATGATAAAAACTTGTATTGCTTTATAAGCGCAATTTATCCCTTAAGGACATTAATCTTTGTGTTTCACATTGCAAATGTTTCTTTTGTGTCTTTCTTGTTTCTGTTAAGTGCTGTCATGTCTGTTCCAACTCATAGCGACCCTTTATAGGGTTTCCAAGGAGCAGCTGGTGGGTTGGAACCACGAACCTGCAGTTCCCATTTTTTAATGTCTATATAACTTTCAAAACTTTTTATTACAGAAAATTCCAAATATCTATGAGAGAAGGCAGAATAGTATAACACCAGTTCTCATGGAGTTGATTCTGACTTGTGTCAGCATAGCACTGTGCTCTGCAGGGCTTTCTTCTGAGGTGCCTCTGGGTGGACTCGAACAACCAACACCTGGCTAGCAGCCAAGCAAGTTAACTGTTTGCACCAATCAGAGACCCAAGTAGTAGAATGTTGTTGTTTAAGGCCGTTGAGTCCATTCCGACTCAGCAACACTCTATATCATTTCTAAGGAGCAAAAGGTGGATTTGAACCACTGATCTTGCAATTAGTAGTCCAGTGCTTATCCTACAAGGTCACACCAGGACTCTAAATAGTGTAATTGGTGGTGGTGATGGTGGTATTGTGCCGTGGAGTCAATTCCAACTCATAGTGACCCTGTATGGGGTTTCCAAGGCTTGAAAATCTTTATGGGAGCAGAAAGTTTCATCTTGCTTCCAAAGAACAGCTGGTAGATTCAAACTGTTGACCTAACAGTTAGCAGCTCAACTCTTAACCCACTATGCTACCAGAGCTCCTAAGTAGTGTAATAAACCCCCACAGATCCATCACCCATCTTCAACGATTATCAGCACGCATCCATCTTGTCTCAACTCAATTCCGCCCTATTATTTTAAGCAAATCCCAGACATCATATCATTTTGTCTGCAAATATTTCACTCACATGTGGTTTTGACATATGGAAATTTTTAATGCTTCAGTAAATCAAATCAGATCCAAAGAAAACAGTCTTCAGGTTATCCAGCCCATTTCTTGACTAACACCCTCTTTCCCAATGACTGAAAATGTCAATCGGATTTCCTGTTGTGTTCCTTTGATCTGTTTGTTGGACACCCGTACCTTATTGCTGCGATTACTAGAGAGTTCAGATATATTCTTTCATGTTTAATATGCCATGTGTCCCTGTTCTCATTCAGTCTTTCTCCAGTTTTCCTGTGGGTTCTCTCACATTTATCCATCCAGATTAATTGGATTCATTTGATCAAATTCTACCCATAGACTCCAAATTGAGATTTTGATTATAATTATGGGAAGTGCATAGGCTAATTTGGGGACAATTAACATTTTTATAATGCTGAGTCTTATCTTAAAAAACATTATGACTCTCCATTCACTTAGTGGTTCAGTGAAGAGTCGTAGTTTGTTTTTGTTTTTATGAGTTCCTGCATTTCTCTTATTAAGATCCTTCTCAGGTATTTGGTTGTTGTTATGAATGCAATCCTTTTTCCCCCCACTGGTTATTGCTACTACATAGAAAAAGCTATTAATGTTTTCTATATATTTTTTGTAACCAACTGCCTTATTAAACTTTCTTATTAATTACAATAATTTTCACTTGATCTTCCTGGGGCTCCTATGAATTCCATCAGACACTTTACTCTCTCTTTCCAATGATTATACATCACTTCATTTTTCTTTTATGATTGCATTGGCTGGAACTTATATCCAAAATGATACTTCATGATAGCTCTAATCAAGGATGCTCTTGTGTAATTATAGGGTAGGAGTCCATCTTTAAGCATGGCATTAGCTTCTGGTTTAATTTTTAGTTCTGTGTCTCACTTTGGAATGATTCCTCTATTTCTAGTTTATTAAGAGGGTTTTTTGTTTGTTTGTTTTTTAATGTCGATTGGATTTTATCAAATGCATCTTGATAGCTATTGAATGACTACAGGTAGTCCCCAACTTATGGCTGAGTTTTACTCCATCAACTCCATAGTACTGCATCATAGGTCCATTTTGACTCAAATCTTATCTCTTTTTAAAAAAACTTTCATTATTACTGTCATAGTCTACCACACAGCAACGTTTTGAACAGTAAACCACAACACTGAACATCTGTGAGTAAACATATGAAAAAGATAAATCAGAAAATTACAGACAGCAACATTGGACATAGTGCATATCACTAGTGATAAGATGTCAAAACCAAAACCAAAAAGTCATAAATGTGGTATATAGTAACTTGAATACATCCTAAGTCAGGGACTACATTTATCTAATTTTTCTCCTTTAATCTAGTCATGAAATGAATTCTGTGAATACATTTCTTAACATTGACAATCCTCAAATCCCTGGAATAAACTTTACTTTATCATTTACATTATTGTTTTTATTACTCTCCTACTGGACTTGATTTGTAGCTTTTTACCCCTCCAGTAATGTTGATATGTGAGATACATATTGCACTGTCAATAAACTGAGTTGACATGGGGAAGAAAGAGAGCGCTGAAATCCTACAAAGACTTGGAATTCAGGAAGTGTATACCTCAAGCGTATTAATAGCCTCATGGGACATGACCAGAGAGAACTTGAAAATGTAAGAGAGAGGGCATTACTGATGGGACAAGGTCCCAGCAGAGAAAAGAGGTGGGGGACCAATCACACTAGTGGCCATGAGCGGTCAGAGGGACAGCCATGGTCTGAGACCAGAGGGGAGGGTGTGATGGAGTCAAGTCAGCTGAGGGCAAGAGGACAGATGGGATACCCCTGGAGTCCTGGGTTTTCCTCAGGGTCAAGGAAGCCAGGTTGTCTGATAAAATTGGTGGGAAGGGGCTTGAAATGAGTGATGAGAGTTGAGAAGAGTTGCTGAGAGAACTGGGAATGTGGTGGAAAATTGTCATGAGGTACTGAGGCTTGGCTGAGGTTAGAGATCTTCATTTCTTGTGACATCAGTTTAAAGATTATGTAATTACTTTTTCTTGGAGCGCTGTGGGGGTGGAACAGAGTGGTGGGGTGGGGGTTTTGACAGATAGGTATGGTAGGCAGACAGTGAGGCAGGAGTTAGGCAGGTTCTAGATATGGGCCATGCAGTGGGAAAGGGGAAGGACATACCCTGACAGGTCCTAACATGCCCTGACACATAACAACACACCCTGACATATCCCAACATGCAGGCCTCCCCAAGGAACGGCACCAGAGTTTGTCTTGGTTTTAAATTTCCACCTGTAGGCAAAATTCTCCATTTTTATCACAAAACAAACAGAAGGCACCCTGGCTGATAACTTATGTAACTGAGCTCATGCTCTGTCACGTTTCTGACAGTTACAGAAAGTCTGTGTTCTGGGCTGCTGGGACATTATGTTGGGACAACAAGAAGTGTGTTCTAATGTTCTAGGAACAATGCTGTGCTGTGCTCTGGGCCCCAGCCCAGCTCATCACTTAGGGCATCTAGGGAGCAGAGGGGAGAGTGATCAGGTGACCAGACAGGCAGAGCAAGGGGTTGCTGGCCTGAGCACCTGGAGACAGAAGGCTGGGGGGACAGACTGGAGGTGAGTCATGGGTGTGGGCAGCTGAAGAGAGCTTGAGGTGAGGGAGTGACGATGACCAGGCAGAGGGCCAAGGACTCTGCCTATTGAATGAGCCTCCTTCATGACTCTTGTTAGTTGTTGAGGCTCATGGGGACCCACGTGCTACAGAATGAACCAATCCTGTGTCATCTTCACAATCACAATGTACTCAAGTCCACTGTGGGGCCACTGTGTATTTTGAGTTTCTTCCAACCCAAGGGGCTCATCTTCCAGCACTGCACTTTGTTGTTATATGAAGGGTTTTCATTGGCTCATTTTTGGAATTAGCTTGCCAAACTTGTCTTCCTAATCTTAGTCTGAAAGCTTTGCTGAAATCTGTCCAGCAGGTAACCCTGCTGGTATTTGAAATCCTGGAAGCATAGTTTCCAGCAACACAACAACATGCAAGCCACCATCGTGTGACAAACTGGGAGGTGGGTCTTGAGGTCACCCAAATGATTTCTGGAGTCAGGAGTGAGTGAACCAGGGTCTCTGTGAGTGAGCGAGTGCCCAGGAGGGGATGGTGCTGGGAGGGTGGCATGGGAAAGCTGGAAGGCACGGCTTCAGAGAGGGAGGCTTTCGTGGGAGGTGACAATGGAGGGGGCAAAGAAAGTTGAATTTTGTGGTAGAGTCGGAGATTCCCTCCTGAGGAATGTGAGGCCCAGCTCGGGGCAGTGGCCTGCATCCAGTAAGCAGCAGGGTCAAGATACCAATCTGGGCAGGTCTGGTCACCATGGGGTCAGCAGGCTTCCTTTCTGGGAAGGAACTGCCCTGGGTCAGGTGTCTCCTGTGGGTACCTCTTCCTATCCAATCACATCTGCCCTTCCTGTCTAACTGGTTTCAGGCAGATTGAAAAGGAGTCTAGCACTGAAGGCACTCATGCATGGGAGAGTCCAGAGGTGGCCCAGCTCTTCCAGAACCACTGGGGATGCCCACACAACTTCCCACCCCTTCATGGCATGTTCGTTATGGTACCACTCCTCCCAGATGATGACAGGGGTGCAGTGAGTGTGGGGCTTGGTTCAACTCCTTACAGAGTCATTAGTAATGTGTGACTTTGGGCAAGTGGCCACCTCTCTGAGTCTGTTTTCTCTTCTGCAAAATGGGGCTGGCAGCTCTCAGACCGTACTGGTGTTTCCTTTGTCAGGATGCTGTGAGTGAGGCCGAGGATTCACATGTCCTCCATAAGCCGGCTAAGAGAGGGGATGGGACTGAGGGAGGTTTATTAGGGAGGCTCCCATGACCACTAATGTGGGGAGGAAGGAGGGAAGGGAAGGGGAGAGAAGAGAAGTTGGGCTGCAGTACCGGCCCACAAAGACCTCAGCTGCCCTACAGAAATGCTAAGGTTTAGCCTGAGGCTCCTCAGAACTTTCTGAGATGTGCACAGTCCTTGAAGGAGACATGACCTTGGGTGAGGTGACTGTTCGGTTAAGGACAATTCCTGAGAAGGATGAGTCTGCCAATGCAGTCCCCAGCAGCTACGGAGGGACAGGGATTGAGCTCTTCATTGACAAAGGAGTCAGGGCAGACTGCAGCACATGAGTTCGGGCATGAAGCACACATGTGTACACATTTACCAAAAGTATTATTATTGATGTGGTTTCAGGCAGCTAGGAGAGGGGCTCCAGGGGCCCTCAGAGCCAGTCCAGGGCTCAGCCCCCGCATGGACAGGTTGATTTGGGGACTGAGCTGTGAACCCTTGATCTCATACAGAAACATTTGGGCAGTCTTTCTAGATAAGTCCAGTATTATCCACTTCTCAAATGGTTCCGTGATCCTAATGTTGAGGATCCCTGACTTTAGGACCACATTCCAAGTGAATGGACCCCTCCACTCCTCACCCTGCCTCTCCCCAAGTGGTCACAGCAGGGAAACACCCTCTGGATCATGAGGATCCCCTTACCCATCAGCCCCTCCTCCCATCCCTCTGTAAGGCCGCTAATCCTCCTTACCTGAGAGGCCAAGGGGGAGCCGGGGAAGGCGGGACCACTGTGTTGAGTTCCAACTCACCACAAACCTATGGGACAGAGTAGAACTGCTGATACCCGTATGTAAGCAAACTGCCACACTCTCCCCGCAGCAGCTGCTGGGTTCAAACTGCTGACTTTTTGTTTAGCAATCGAGTGCTAACCAAAGCACCAAGTCTCTTGCTGCCATTCACCATCCGGGTTTAAACCCTGTCCCTGCTGCTCACTCAGTGGTCTCAAGCCAGTTTTGTATGTGAGCCTGGGTCTCCTCCCCTGTGACATGGGAACTCATTAATCTATAGTGGACAATGTCACATGTTTTGATGTTGTCAGGTGCCATTGAGTCAGAACCGACTCATAGTGACCCCATGCACAGCAGAACAAAACAATGTCCGATCCTGGGCCAACCTCACTACTGCTGCCACACTCGATGCCATCAATGATGCCACCTTGCCGATCCATCTAGTTGGTGGTCTTCCTCTCTTTCTCTGACCCTCCATCTTACCCAGCATGACATCCTTTTCCAGTGACTGTTCCTTCCTGACAATATGTTCAAAGTATAAGAGATGAAGCTTAGCCATCCTGACCTCCAAGGAGCACTCTGGCTGCTCTTCTTCCAAAACAGATCTATTGGTTCTTTTAGCAGTCCATGGCACTTTTAGTATTCTCCAACA
>NW_006408559.1:737621-744553 GCF_000296735.1 Chrysochloris asiatica
TTTTTTTTTTTTTTTAAGTGAAACTGTTTACTACATATTAGTAAGTAAACACAAGTAATCCTGTGCTTACCTTGCATGTCAGAGATTGTACATTTGAAAAGAGGATTATAGGAAGGTTGGGAGAGAGACAGATGCCAGCCAGACCTAGACACAGAAACTTTGATGTGAAATTGTTCACTACAGATTTGTAAATAAGCACAAGTAAGTGTGTGCTCTGACGCTTTCTAAATATGGATTCTTGGGCATTTTCCTTGTCCTCTCAGTGCCTCACTTTCTTCATCTGTAACAGTGGCGAGGGGACATCTATGTCACAGGTTGTTGTGGGAACAAATGTATGGTGGCTGGACAGCTCCTGCTGTCGTTTAAATATGAACATTACGCTCAGGGACTATCAGTCCTTGCACCAAGGGATCTCACCAGTGTGCATTATGTGAGTAGAGTGCCAGTACTGGCTCTGGACCAGCCTGGATATGAACTCTAGAAACCTCCTCTTTCAGCACCTGAGCATCACTCACCGTATCCTCAAAATGTGTTCGTGTTTTCAAAGAGCTTCACCTGCCTTCTTGGTCTTGTGCTCCCTTATCTTTTTAAACATCATCTTTGCTTTTTTTCCATCTAAATAATTTGTCCTTACATTGCCTCCTTCCCAACACCAATGAAAAGACTCTTCTCCACCACTGTCCTCAGCTGGTGTCTCTTTCTTTCAGCTTTCCTTCCCTTGATCGGTAAGCTAAAAAACAACATAAAATACCGGTGACTTTATTTTCTCCTCCACCACACACTGTGGATTCTGCTGGGCTCACCCTGACTGTGGATTCGGCTCTCTTGGGGTTCAAGTTGCTCCAGTTCTTTCTTAAGAGTCGGCTATATTGAGCATACCACATGCAGTGACATGATATTGCCCCTCCCACTCCTCACTGACCTCTCTGGCCCAGTGCCCATCACCAGAGCTGAACCTGGGCCTGCATTCCCACCTGGTCCTCTCAGGCCACTCTACCCTGCCCCATCCCCCACCCCCATGAAGCTCTTCATGGCCCCCTCCCCACATCCTCTTCCCTTTGGTGGTGCCATGCTGGCCCTCCTCTCTGGAAGAGCTCTAGAGCCCTCCAACTCAGATTCTCTGGGGCTCACAGCCTACTGGGCTCTCAATTCAGCATATTTTAGGAGCCCTGGTGGCACAATGGTTAAACATTTGGCTGCTAATCCAAAATGGGAGGCTCAAACTCACCCAGTAGGCCCACAAGACAAAGACCTGGTCATTTCCTTCCTTAAAGATGGTAGTCAAGAAGACCCTTTGAAACATTTCTACTCTGTCACATGGGATTGCTCTGAGTTGGAAATGCAATTAAGAAAGGAGTGCAACAGAGTTGTATTCTTTCATCATACTTATTCAATCTGTATGCTGAGCAAATAATCTGAGAAGCTGGGTTCTATGAAGAAAAGTGTGGCATCAGGACTAGAGGAAGACTCATTAACAACCTGCAATATGAAGATGATACAACCTTGCTTGCTGAAAATGAAGAGGACTTAAAACACTTACTGATGAAGATCAAAGACCACAGCCTTCCATATGGATTGCATCTTAATGTAAAGAAAACAAACATCCTCACCAATGGACAATAAACAACATTCTTACCAAAGGAAAAAAGATTGAAGTTGTCAAGGACTTCATTCTTCTTGGATCAACTATCAACACTCATGGAAGCAGCAATCAAGACATATTGTATTAGACATATCTGCTGCATAAGACCTTTTTAAAGTGTCTAAGGGAAAAGATGTCAGCTTGAGGACTAAAGTGTGCCTGACCCAAGTCAAGGTATTTTCAGTAACCTCATATGCATGCGAAAGCTGGACAGTGAATAAGGAAGACCATAGAAGAATTGATGCTTTTGAGTTGTGGTGTTGGGGGAGAATATTGAAAGTGCCATGGGCTGCCAAAAGAACCAACAGATCTGTGTTGGAAGAAGTGCAGCCAGTATTCTACTTGAAGGCCAGGATAGCCAAACTTGGTCTCTCATACTTGGGATATATTGTCAGGAGTGGCCAGTCACTGGAGAAGGATATCATGTTTGGTAAGTGGAGGGTCAGAGATAAAGAGGAAGACCCCAGTGAGATGGATTAGCAAAATGGCAGGATCAATGGGCTCCAGTGTGACAACAATTGTGAGGTTGGTCCAGGACCAGGCAGTGTTTTATTCGGTTATGCATAGGGTCGCTATGAGTTGGTACAGACTCAATGGCACCTAACAACAACAACAACCTAATGCAAATATAGCTCCTCTCCTAATTTCACTTCTGTTGCTGGCTGGCTGCCAGAGTGGATCTCAGCTTCTCAGTCGTTGACCTGTCTCTCATGACCTTTGTCCCAACCTGGTTAAGTCTTGCCCTGCGCATCACTCTTCTGTTCTCCTTACTGCTACTCTATCATTAGCTAAAAATGATTGTAGAATGCTTTTTTTTCCCCCCTGAGCAAATTACATACTGTCATCATAGAAATTTGAGAAAATAGAGATCAAGAAATAAAAGGAAATGGTTGTTTAAATGATTATATATTCCTGAGTATTTTGGTGTACACCATTCCCCCCTGGAAAACAAACAAACAAACAAAAAAACCCCATAAAACAGAGGGAATAGAAGCCAATACTGTTGAATGATGGGGTACTGAGGGGATTTTCATTGCAATGAAACAATAAATGTAAAACTGATGTTCTCCCATGTAAACTAATTCAATTCACAATAAAGACTTAGGAAAAAAAAAGTGGGGGGAAACAGCCACAATTTTGCCAACAAGAAATGAAACATCATTAATATTTGGAACTATATATGAGACTACTTCAAAAACTTCATGGGAAAATTCCATTGTCTTTTCATCCCATTTTCCCATGAACTTTTTGAAGTCCCCTCATTTATTCGTGTATGTGTGTGCATGTCACAAAGTATTGCTACTACGGTTTCAGTTCACACATGCACTAGTTTATTCCTAACAAACGTGTATAAACATGCCTGTGATCTGTGGGTAGCTGCAGACAAGTTTTCTCAGTAATACACTTGTCTTAGATTCATTAAGCTGCCCACAGGAAAAAATGTCCAATCAAAACAGTGGCTTCTAAGGGGATCATCTGGGCCAATTCCAGGCAGAAAGGACAGCCTAGAAGCTTATGGTGACTTGTTTTTGGGATCCCAAAGAAGTCCTAGTGTGGCACTGTGGGCTAATGCGCTGGACTACAAAGTTGGTTTGAACTGCAGGTCAGTGGTCCAAACTAATCAGGCGCTCCTTCGAAACTCTATACAGGGTCACTATGGGTCGGAACTGACTTGATGACACTTAACAACAATAACAAAAGGGATAATACTGATAGATTTTTCTCGAAACACACAGGATGATCCCAAAAGCTTATCCTATAAAGTTTAAGAAAATTGAAAGGTGCATTGGTGAGAAAAAGGCCAGGAAAGTTGCACGGAGGAAGTGTTCTCCATCACAACAGTGCAGATGCTCATTCTTCCAGGGCAATGCCCCTATCCGTTCAAAGCAAGGGCTGTCTTATGAGAATTTCACTGGGAAACTTTATCCCATCCACCCTTCAACCCTGATCTTGCCCCTTCGGTCCTCTTTTTGTTCCCCAAAACTCAGAACATTTAAAAGGAACATGATTTGAGTCCCTTGAGGATACCAATGCTGCTATTTTGACACCGAGTAAATTGAAGAGCACAGAATTCTTCAGGGAAGGGTCAGAGAGATGGAAACAGTGTCTTCAGAAGTGTGTAGACTTAGATGTAGGAGATGTCGAGAAACAATTTGATATTTTTATTTAATAAAGAGTCTTATGATTTTGTAAGAACACTTGACTTGCCTTTATATAATCATACATAAGAACACTTTTTGACTTACCTTTATATATTCATGAGTGTGTACACACATACACACACCACACAGTATACAATGGGCTTTGAAAAGTTCCTGGGAAGATTCCATTCTCTTTTCATTGCATTTTTCCGTGAGCTTTTTGAAACCCCTTTGCATATTCTTACCACAATAAAAGCTGTGAAACCCAGAACATGGGTGTAAGGTGGAAACCTGAAAAAGAAGAAAAACCCAATACTTTCCACTAAAATGAGAGAGAAGTATTAAGACTGGATCCTGTCATAGATGGAAAATTTGCAAGACATGTAAAACAAAGCAGTTGCATCAAGTTCTGGCTCTCACCGCTGTCATTATGTATAACCTGATTTTTAAATCTATGTATCATGAATATTTCCATGTAGCTACATGTTTTACTGCAGCTGAATTACAAACCCACCAACTGCTCCTTGGAAACCCTATACAGGGTTGCAGTGAGTTGGAACCAACTCGACAGCATGTAACCACAACAACATTTTTTCATTTGAAAGTTTTATCCAATGCATAAATTGCTTGCATTTAAAATTTTCTATTTTAAACACTTACTTTATATTTTTAAATGTAAGCAATTTTTGTACTAGATAAAAACATTAAAATGTATCTGTCTTAGTGATCTATTGCTGCTAGAACAGAAATACCACAAGTGGATGGTTTTAACAAACAGAAATGTAATCTTTCACAGTTAGGAGGCCGGAAGTTGGAATTCAGGGCCTCAACTGCAGGGGAAAGCTTTCTCTCTGGGTTGGCTCTGGAGGAAGGGCCTTGTCATCAATCTTCCCCTAGATCTAAGAATTTCACAGTGCAGGGACCCTGGGTCCAAAGGCTGTTTTCCACGTCAGGGTCTTCTTTCTTGGTGGCAACAGGTCCCCCTCCCCTTCTCTCTGCTCCTTTCTCCTTTTATCTCTTGTAGGCCATGCCCTAGTGAAAACCCCCTTACACAGTGCAGAACTGTGCCCTGAATAAGGGTGTTATATCCCATTTGAATCCCCTTCTAACTGATTGGCTAAGCATCTCAGATCACACCATGGGGGATCATTACATCATTACAAACCCGTCAAATTACATCTTTATGTAACTGCCAAACCATTGAGAATTATGACCCAGCCAAGATGACACATATTTTAGGGGGATACAATTCAATCCTTAGCAACATCATAAGTAGAAAGTGAACTGGTAAGGAAATATTTTCCCTACCAGATATCAAGAATTATTATAATGCTACTGTAAGTGCGCAGTATGGTACAGTGCAAGAAAAGACAGAGAAATCAAGGGGACAGACAGAAAGCCCAGAAACAACCCCTGAATATAAGGAAGCTTAAAAAGTTTGTGGAAAATTCCATTATCTTTCCATTCCATTTTTTCCACGAACTTGTTGCAGCCCCCTTGTGTGTGGGAGCTTGATTTATGGTGAGGATTGGTTCTGCAGAAAAGGAAGAACAGATTGAACTATTCAACAAATGATGTGGGGACAACTGGTTGTAAGGAAGGAAATGAACTTGGGTCTGCACAAAAATGTCATATATATAGAAGACATATATATGTCATATATATATAAGACAAAAATGTCATATATATGGAAGACTTTAATGTAAAAGACCAAATTAGAAAACTTTTAGAATATAGAAGATCATATTTATGACCTTGGATATGGAAGGATTTTATAAACAGAATATTAAAAACTTCAAACAAGAAAGTAGTGTTGGTGTTGTGAAGTGCCATTCAAATCGGTTCCAACTCATAGAGACCCTATTTGGGGTTTCCGAGGCACACTTGGTGGGTTTGAACAACCAACCTTGTGGTTGGCAGCCTAGTGCTTATCTTAAGCTTATCCTACAGCACCAAACTGTTAAAATTAAAGACTTCTGGTCATCAAATGAATCAAAAGAAAAGTTGTTGCTGTTGTGAAGTGCCATCAAGTCAGTTCCAACCCATAATGACCCTGTATAAAAGGGTTTCTGAGGAGCAGCTGGTGAGCTTGAACCTTCAACCTTGTAGTTCAAACAGCTTTGCAGTCTGTTGCATCAACACACAGCACCACACCAGGACTCCATAAGAAAAGTAGAAACAATAAAAAAATCACAAAGTGGAAGAAAATATCTGCAACACATTAAACCACTTAACATTGTCCCATGGATCAGCAAGTCTGTTCATTTTTTAAACTAATTTTTTTCTCCATCGTCTTCAGATTGGATGATTTCTGCTGATATACTTTCAAGTTCTTTGACTCTCCTGTAGACTTCAACCTGATGTTAAATCTTATACCCTTCCATTCTAACATTTCCAGTTGGATCTTTTTTATTATTTTGCTCCTTCTTGCTGAAATTCTTTCATCTCTTCACTCATTTTGTCTTCTTTTCCTTTTAAATCTTTGGGCATCATTGTAATAGCTGTGCTAGAGTGTTTACTTCCTAATTCTAGCATTTCTAGTACTTGGGGACCTGTTTCTTCTATGGACTACTTTTTCCCTTTGATTATAGTTCACATTTTCCTGCTTCTTCTAACGTCTCATGATTTTTTATTGTATGCTGCACATTACGGATGATCCATTATAAAAAGTTTAGTTTATGTTTTATTCCTATAAAGGATGTTATCTTTTGCTCTGCTGTTATTAGATGCCATTGAGTTGGTTCCATCAGTTTGTTACACTGTGGTGGCGTTGCTGTGATGCTGGAAGCTACACCAGTGGTATTTTAAATACCAACAGGGTACACCCATGTTGGACAGGTTTCAGCTAAACTTTCAGACGAAGACAGAAGAAGGAGAGGCAGACTATGTCTGAATGTTTAGCCACTGAAAATCTTACGGATAGCAGATAAACACTGTCATATAGCACCAGAATATTGAATACTGAAACATGATGAAAAGCATCAGAATATTGTCCAATACAGTGCCAGAAGATGAGCCCCTTAAGTTGGAAGACACTCAAACTACAACTGGGGAAGAGCTGCCTCCTCAAAATAGAGTTGATTGGTGACCACGTTCGTCACCAATAAGGGGAAGTGAGGGAAAAGCAGCAATGAAGCTGCAAGCTAAGC
>NW_006408559.1:745370-746655 GCF_000296735.1 Chrysochloris asiatica
GATGATGCATGGAGGGGATTGTAACCATGGCAAGGAAATGATATATGATGGGATCAATGTGAAGCTAATGTCCTCCCATGTAACCTATCACATAATTCACAATAAAGCATTAAAAAAAAAAAAAAGCTTTTAGAACCTTCATTTGCTGATGAGTCATAATTCAAAATGAAGAGAAATACCTGTAAACATCTATGGGATGTACAAAGTATGAATCTTGGAAAATCTCAAATTGTCAAAAGTGAAATGGAATGCAGAAACTTCGATAGCCTAGGCATTAGTGAGCTGAAACAGACATTGGCCATTTTAAATGTGACAGTTCTGCTCTAGTAGGCAGTTAAATTATAGGTTGTTATTGTAGTTGTTAAGTGCTGATGAGTCGGTTCCGACTCATAGTGACCCTGTGCAGGGTTTCCAAGATGCAGTTGGTAGGTTTGAACCACCACTTTGAGGTTTAAATGGAGCTGCAGGCTAGTGCATTATCGTGCAGCGCCACTCCATTTTAATCCTGTCCAGCTTTTTTTTCTTTGTTAGGATTGTTTGGTGGTTTGGGGTTTTTCTTTCTGGTTTAGTGAATGTAATTTACCCTTGGACAAGGTCATTTCTCCTCAAGTGTGGCCTTCCCGGCTCACACCTAAATGCTGGAGGTAGTTTTTGATCTTCTGGAATTCGGTCTCCCTGCTCTGTTATGTCTGGGAATTGTTTTGCTCTTACCCCCCAGCTGTCTGCATAGCTTTGAAGATTCTTGCCCTTGCATAGCAATTGGGACTACACATAGGTGATCCATTCGGACAACACCCAGGGTGGATTACACTCAATACCTGTGCAATTTTGTGCTGATTTTTTTCTTTTATTTCAGCAGCTTTAAAATGTGCAGTCAGTGGGTTTTTTGTTTCTTTTTTCAAGTTTTTATTGTGAACTGATGGGAGAATAGTGGCTTTACACCATCGTTTCATTGCAATGATTACAATCTCCTCCGTGCATCATCATTCAAAAGTATTTGCTTCCATTCTCTCTGTTTGTTTGGTTGGTTTTGGGGGGATGTACTCAAAAACACTCAGGAATATATAATAATTTAAACAACCAAAGGGCATATTCTGCAAAACTGCCTCCTGGCGACCAGCAGCCAGTCCCTCTCTTTCCATGAGTCCAGAGTCCTCAGATGCTCTCTCTCTCCATGTCCTCATCTCTGCCTCCATCTCTGATGTCGTTTCTTCTCTGGGTAGGGTGTCACACTCCACTTGTGCTCTTCTCCCTTGAAGATCTTAGGGTCCTCTGTTTCTGGACT
>NW_006408559.1:750115-775796 GCF_000296735.1 Chrysochloris asiatica
TGTTGTTGGTGGAGCTCTCTGCTATACGTCCACCCGATCCGCCATCTTGTTTATTCTCTTTCCAGTCAGTGGCTTTTAATATTTTCTCAGTAATGTGTAACCATAACCACAATCAATTTTATTAGTAGTATTTTTTATTTTATTGTGATTTGAAGGAGTACTAGTGGCATAGGGGGCTACATGTTCAGTTGCTAAAAAGGTCAGCAGTTTCAGCCCACCAGATGTGAGAGAAAGAGGAGGCTTTTTGCTGTCGTAAAGATTTACCACCTCAGAAACCCTATACAGGCTTGCTACAATGGCATACAACCACTACCACCATCGCAATGTGATTGAAAGTTTACAAAGCAAATTGGTTTTTTATTAAATAATTCACAGATATTGATTACAATTCCCACAAGGTTCACAATCACTTGTGGAATATTTACATCACCTTTAAAAGAAACTCCATACCCTTTAGCTATGCCTCTCTTTACCCCATCCCCCCCACCTAAACAACCACTAATCTATTTTGTCTATATGGATTTGCCTGTTTTGAACATTTCTTATACTTGAGTGACTTTTTGCATTCAGCATGTTTTCAAGGTTCACCCATGTTGAGGCAAAAGGCTTTACCAGAGCTTTGTAACTTCATATAAACAAAAACCAACCAACAAACAAAATCAAACCTATTATCATTGAGCAGATTCCAACACAGTGACCCTATTGGATGATGTAGAACTTCCCCTTAGAGTCTCCAAGGCTGTAATCACTATGGGAGCCAACGGCCACATCTGTCTGATGCAGAGTAGATGGCAAGTTTGACCATTGGCTTTTTGGTCAAGCTGAGCACTTGTAAAAAGGGCTCCTTTTACATTTTATGTTGTTGTTACATGCTGTCCAATCAGTTCTGACTCATAGCAACTCTGTTTAGGGTTTCCAAGGAGCAACTGGTGAATTTGAACCATCAACCTAGTGGTTCAAACCAACCTTGCAGTCCAGTGCATTATCTCACATAGCTGAGTAGTATTCCATTATATGAATATATACTTACTGACTGATGGGTTATTTCCACCTCTTAGCTCTAGTGAATGGACCAATAAATAACATCATGATAAATGGAGAAAAGACTGAAATTGTCAAAGACTTCAGTTTGCTTGGAGCCCCAATCAATGCTTATGGAAACAGAAGTCAAGAATCAAGTGACATATTGCATTAGGCAAATCTGCTGCAAAAGAGCGCTTAAAAATGTTGAAGAGAAAGATGTTAATTTGAGGACTAAGGTGCACCTACCTGACTCAAGCCATGGCATTTTTGAATCCCTCATATGCATGTGAAAGTTGGACAATGAATAAGAAAGACCACAGAAGGATCAATGCATGTGAATTATTGTGTTGATGAAAAATATTCAAAGTTCCATGGACTTCCAGACAAACAAATTTATCTTGGAAGAAGAAAAGTCATACTGCCCTTGAGAAGCCCGGATGGTGAGACTTGGTCTCTCAAGCTTTGGGCATAGTATCAGGAGGGACCAGTCACTGGAGAAGGCATCATGATTGGAAAAATAGGGGGTCAGCAAAAAAGAGGAAGACCCCCAGCAGGATAGATTGACACAGTGTCAGCAACAACAGACTCAAATCTAACAATTGTGAGGACGGCGCAGGATGAGGCTGTGTTTTGTTCTGTTGTGTATGGGGTCGCTGTGAGTCAGGACCAACTGGACAGAACCTAACAACAGCAACAAGCCCTACAATGAGCAGTGCTGTGTGAACATCCAGACACAAGTTTTCATGTAGACTCTTGTTCTCTCCAAGTTCAGAGAGTGATGTTTCCAGGCCTGGTCTTGACTAATGGGAGAGATGGTTCTAGGTACATGTGAATATTTGAGAAAAGGTGGTTTTCCCTTGAGGTTAGGTTCTGGAGAGCCTCAGGGATTCATGGCAGCTCTCAGATTTGGAAGTCCCTCACCTCAGAGTCTAAATTTTCAGATTTGGCAAGTTCAGCTGGGTGGAGTGGGAGTGGGCGGTTGAATTTCTATTAACGTCAGAAAGAAACAAATCCGGAAACTCCAAATTTATTAATAGAATGAAATTCTATAAACTGCAGCATCCCAATTCGTGTACCATTCAGGGCCTACAATAGCTATTTTTAATCTAAATTATTTCCTGAATAAGATTAAGATGTTAAATTGAACAACTGTTACTCTATTTAGTCTCATTTTCTGTCTAATGAAACTGGGAGGACAATAAGAAGTTGCAAGAGATCTGGAAAATATTATTACCCAGCTGATAAAAAGAATATAAATACTGGTCTATAAATTAATGAATAAACTTGAACAAGAACTATTTGTGTTTTATATGAACTAATGAAAAAATAAATGCTAAATGGAGGAAATAGCAAGACACAACTTGTTGTCAAGTAGGTGACAAATTAAGAAATACAATAGAAAAGGTGATTCCACAGGTGGTGAGGTCAAACACAGTATAAAATTTAGGTCGTTCAGTAAATACAGAAATGGATTGGATGAATGTTTGAAGAGGCCCTTGCCAGGAGCTTTCTGGGAACAGAGGGTCATCTAGGGTCATAGCAGTTATAAGGGGAATGCAGAGAGGCCTTAAGGTGGGGGGCAGTAGTCCCAGTTGTGGGCTATGAGCAGACAGAAGCAGCTTCCACGAGTGATAAAAATTGTGGTTCTTTGAACAAGACAGAAGGTCAAAATCAGCCATCTTGGGTAGCTTCCTTGTCTGGCTCTGCTGGTTTGGCCCTGAGGCCAGGGCTGAAATGCCTCACCGGGCCCCCTCCTGCCAGTCCTACCTATAGCCTATCGGGCTTTTACTTACTTCCTCTCTTGGGTCACATCTCCAGTCACCCTCCAACCTCTCTTTCTGCAGAAAAGATACCCTCGTCTTCTGTCCCCACTCAGCAGCAAGACCAGGACCCAAGATACAGAGTCTGGAATTCACAACTGGCGGCTAAGAGGCCTGTGGCCCACTTCCCTGCCCTGCCAATGTGCCCTGGTAGTGAAGGACAGGCTGCTAAGGACCTCTTGTGGACAATGATGAAGACCCTTTTCCTAGAAGCCTAGAATCCTTATAGCGTCTGGGCCCAAAGATGTCTCCAGCCCTTCCCTCCTCTCCTTTTTTCTTTCTTCTTTCGCTTCTGCCTTCCTTAAACCCTTCCTTCCTCATTCCCTCAACACTAACTCTGATTGTTGGGCGTATAGCATTTAACAAGACAGACAAGATTCCTGTCCTCATACCATGTCCAACAGACAGACAGAAATGAAATAAGCAAAAACATGCATAAATATATATTTTCCAAAGGAGAGTAAGTGCTGAGAAGTGCAAGGTGTTGCTATGCAACAGACAGCAGGGTGCATTTTATCTGGGTGCTGGGGAAGACCCTTGGGGTGAAAATGAAGCTCCCCATTACAGTCTGGGTGGGGGGTTATCCAGGTGCTGTGGCAGGACCGGGATCCTGGCAGAGGGGCTGACCCTAAGGTAAAGTTGGTGTGTTCCAGGAGCTGGGCACATGCAGTGTAGCTGGAACATCCTGAGAGAGGGGAGATGGATGGGGGACGGTTCTGGGGAGCCAGACAGGGACAGGTGATCACGTATGGATTTACTTTAGGGAGTGATAAGAGACCACCTCAGGGTTTTTTAAGCAGTAGAGAGACATGAGCTGATTTACATTTCTTCAAATGAATGTGGCTGCAGAAAACCAAGTAGATTGGAGGATCAAGCAGGCATGGAATGACCAGACTCTTTGGGCCGCCATGTCACCGCCACAGTCCCAGTGCAGGATGGCCGCAGAGAGGGCAAGGCAGTGCAGGGAGACAAGTAGAGTCAAAATACACTTAGGAGTTGGAACTTGTGATTAATTTGAAATGGGAGGTAAAGAAGTAGGGGTGCCCCAGGTAGTCACCCCACACACACACACACCTCCCTTGCAGCAGCCCCCTCTAACATTAGCATCTCCTAGGTGGGAACTTTTGGACTGTGAGTCCAAGTATTTGCCGTCTCCTCCTTCTACTGACAGATTGCCAGAGGCCAGTCTGCTGCAAAAAGACCTTTAAAGTGTTAAAGAGCAAAGATGTCACTTTGAAGACTAAGGTGCGCCTGACCCAAGTCATGATATTTTCAGTCACCTCATATGCATGTGAAAGTTGGTTGATGAAAAAGGAAGACTGTAGAAGAATTGATGTGTTTGAATTATGGTTTTGTCTAAGAATATTGAAAGCACTGTGGACTGCTAGAAGAAAAACAAATCTGTGTTGGAAAACGAACAACCAGAATATTCCTTGGAGACGAGGATAGTGAGACTTCAGCTCTTGTACTTTGTCAGGAGAGACCAGTACCTAGAGAAGGACATCATGCTTGGAAAAGTGAAGAGTCAGTGAAAAAGAGGGAAGACCTCCAACAAGATGGATTGACACACTGTCAGCACCAATAGGCTCAAACATAATTGTGAGGATGACACAAACCCGGGCAATGTTTCCTCCTGTTGTACACAGGATTGCTAAGTGTGGGAACTGACTTGACCTCACCACAACGTCAGAACAAGTGCAAAGGCTCTCCTGCCTCCACTCAGTTCATTTTTTTTCTGTTCAAAACCCTTCAGAGCCTGTCCCAGCTTGCAGGGGGCAAAAACCCTTCAGCAAGTCACCCCAGACTCTTTTCTATGCATTCTTTGCTTCTCTTCCTGCACCTACAGACCAGCCCCACCCCCCACCCTCAGTGTTGGTCGGGGTTGGGGGGGTGGGGGGGGAGGTGGACGGGGGTAGGGGTGGAAGCTTTGTTTTCTGTCTTCCCAGTCCTGAAGTCCAAACCCACCTACTCTTTTCCGTTGGCTCCCACAGTCTTGTCGTTGGTTCCTGAGGGAGCCAGGCTTCACAGAGTGGCTGATGAGCTCTGTGTATAGTTCTGGCTGAGGGGCTGGGTACCAGGGGACGGCTCAGCTGGGAACTGAAGGGCAGGGTCCACAGTGGCTACACCACTGTCACTGCAGCATATACTGACACCTCCGGCATGTGCACTTATGGCAGACACTGGGTCCTCTCTGCCACGTGAACAACTGAAGGAGCAAACCAGTAGCTTGTATTGAGCTTGGAGGAAAGGCCCGGATCCTAGTCATTTCCACCTCAATCAGAGGGAGCTTCAGACTCTGGTTCTCTCTGTAAGGGCCACTTGGCTCCTGTTGAAGTGGGAGGGCAGAGCTTGGCAGAGTAGGAGTTGAGGGAAAGAGGAAACAAACACCTCCTATGAAAACCTCTCCCGCCAAGAATGGCAGACTGGGGTAGGTTAGCCAAGAAGGTTCTGGAGTGTTACTGGTTTGAGAGGGAAGGCTGTGAATTTAATTGTCTGGCAACAGGAGGAACCCCATATATGGGGCCAGGCTTGATCTGAAAGTGCAGTGGAAACAAGGGATGGGTGAGCTGTTGAAGGTAGGGATGGGAGAGATGATAGAGCTGGTGTTGGATTGCTCCCTCATCAGTGTGTGTGCAGCTTGCCAGCATGGTCTCCTGTGGGGTCTTAGCCATGCCCATTCATTTAGTAACTATTTACAGACAGAGGCTCTTTAGAAGAGAGGATGATGAGACTTTGTCTCTCCTACTTCGGACATGTTGTCGGGAGATACCAGTCCCTGGAGAAGGACCTCATGCTTGATAAAGTGGAGGGTCGATGAAACAGAGGAAGACTCTCCAGGAGATGCATTGGCACAGTGGCTGCAACAATGGTCTCAAGTACAACGACAATTGTAAGGCTGGCCCAGGACCGGACAGTGTTTGTTCTGTTGTACGTGAGGTCTCTACAAGTCAGAACTGACTGGACAGCACCTAACAGCTCCAGCAGTTGTGTGATTATGTGCTGACCACATGGCTAGGTGCAGGGAATAGAGCAGGGGTGGGGAATGTCCAGCCCACAGGACATAGAAGGCCCTCGAAATCCTCTGGTCTGTCCCTGCCAAGGTAACTGCAGTTCCAGCCATCACATTTTTGTTGTTAGGTGCCATCATGTTGGTACCGACTCATAGCGACCTTATGCACAGCAGAACAAAACGCTGCCCAATCCTGGGCCAACCTCACTACTGTTGCCATGCATTAGGGATGAGTTAATTAAATGTTTGACCAAATATGTTGTTGTATATGCTATGGAGTCAGTTCCAACTGATAGCGACCCTGTACAGGGTTTCCAAGGCTGTGAATCTTTATGG
Organism: Chrysochloris asiatica; assembly: GCF_000296735.1. NCBI lineage: Eukaryota > Metazoa > Chordata > Mammalia > Afrosoricida > Chrysochloridae > Chrysochloris > Chrysochloris asiatica. The sequence continues at coordinate 756,305 of NW_006408559.1, forward strand.
GAGCAGAAAGCCTCATCTTTCTCCCACGGGACAGCTGGTAGTTTCGAACTGTTGACCTTGCAGTTCACAGCCTGATCCGTAACCATTATGCTACCAGAGCTCCTTTGACCAAATATAACAGACTGGTTTATTATTATTATTTAATGTTTTATTGTGAATTATGTGATAGTTTACATGGGAGAACATTAGTTTTACATTCATCCTATCATATATCGTTTCATTGCCATGGTTACAATCCCCTCCATGCATCATCAACCAACAAAAGGGTATGCCCTGCAAGCCTGCCCCCTACACTAACCCCCCACCCCCCAGTCTTCAGCACACAGTCGCTCTCCCTCTCTGGATCTAAAGTCTCCAGCTGCTCCATTGCTCACGTCATCGTCTCTGCCTCCATCTCAGGCATCACTGCTTCTCTGGGTAGGGTCCCAGTGTCTGCTCTTCTCCCTTGATGGTCCTAGGGTCCTCCGCTCCTAGACTGAAAAGTGAATCACTCCCCTCCTTGCTATAAAACGTCTACCTTTACATTTCCAACCCTCACAATCAGTCCTGATAACAATTATTCACTATTGTATCACAAGAGACCCGCAGACTGTTTTTAAGCTGATAATTTTGTATGGTCCATGAGTGATGTTATAAATTTTGGCAGAAAAAAGGTTCCCTCTCCTTGGAATAGAGCAATGACTGAAACAGATAATGTCCCACCTCATGGAAACATATTCTAAAACAATGCCTGGTTTTGATAACTGTTATGAAATCTAATGGAGCAGGTGAACAGATAGAGAAGAAAGAAGTGTATGTGTCATTTGAGAAGGGACCTACTGAGGAGTGAGGGTGAGCTGTGAGAATATACAGGAGAAGAGCATCCAGGTAAAAGGAGCAGCAAGTACAAAGGTCCTGAGGCAGAGGGTTGTTGGTATGAGAATGAACTGCCGAAGAGTGATGGGGGTGGGATGGGAATAAGGTGGGAAGTAACAGGAGCTGGGCAGGTTAGGCTCAGTTTTGTCTGCCATTGTAGGAAGAAGTGTGGGTTTTATTGAGTTAGATGGGAAGATACTGAGAAGGAGGACTTTAAGACTGGTCTGATTTCTTCCTAAAGGATCACTCTGGCTGTTGGGTGGAACTTGGATGTATGTGGCATTTGTAGAAGCAGGGACTCTGTTCGGAAGCGAGATGGTGGCTTGGATTAGGTAGCAGTGGTAGAGGAATAAGTAGAGGCTTACAGTCTTTCTAAAGACCAACTTCATAATGTTTGCTTATGGACAAGAGGTGAAGCGCAAGAGCAAGGAGTCCAGGAGGACTCTAAGATTTTTGCCCTAAAGCTGGAAGATGGACTTTCCATTTCCTGATGTAGAGATTTTGGAGGGGCGGCATGTTTGATTTGCAAGTATTGAGTTCAAGACATTCCAATGGAAATATCATGGAGACACTAGGCATGGATTTGGGGCTCAGGAAGGGCAGGGCTACAAGTGTACCTTTGAAGGTCATGACACAGAGAAGGGACTCAAGGCCATGGTTGGTATGAGATCACCAAGAGCTGATGGCAGAAAGAGAACAGAGGAGGTTCAAGGAGCCAGGGAGGTGAGGAGGGACCTGCACTCCAGATTCAGCCCAAGAAGGAATGGCCAGGGAGGCTGGACGAGAACAGGGGAGGAGGTATCCTGGAGTCCAGTAAAGAAGGCATTTCAGAGGGGACGAGGTGACCCTCTGTGTCCAGTGCTGTTGGCAGGTCAAGTGGGAGGAGGCCTAAGAATTGATGACTGGGCTTATCACCAAGAACATGATGGTCTCCCCCAGGTGGTCCCAGAAAACAGGTGGAGAGAATTTGGGGGGCTTATGGAGCTCCACTCATCTTTGCCTCTGCTTTCACATAAACATCTTCCCTCTGTGCTCTTCTAAGGACACCAGTCACACCATACTCCAGTGTGACCCTATGGGACACCAGTCATACCATACTCCAGTGTGACCCTATGGAACACCAGTCATACAATACTCTGGTATGACCCTATGTTAACCGATTGCTTTTGCAAAGACCCTCTGTTTTAGTTCTTTAGTGCTGATATAACAGAAATACAAGTAGAGGGCTTCAACCAATAGAAATGTATGCTTTCATAATTTGGGAGGCTGGGAGTCCAAATCCAGAGCACCAGCTCAGGGAAAATGACTTTGTCTGCTTCCGGCATCTGTAGGCCCATGTGCATCAGCATCAGTCTTCCCCTGGATCTAGGAGCTTCACATGCAGGGACCTCAGCCCAAAGGATGCCCTCCACTCGGGTTCTTCTTTCTTGGTGGCAGCAGGTCCCCTTCTCTGTTCACTTCTCTCTCCTTTTAGCTCTTGTAAGATAAAAGATGGTGAATGCCACACACCTGGAAATCTGCCTTATATCAGATGATGTACCCCAACCTTAACCTTCTTGTTGGCTTACCAGATGAGAATGCATCATAGGGGATCATCACACAACTGCCAGACCACAACTGCCTGTCTCATGGCCTGGGCAAGCTGACACATATTTGGGGGAAGCAAAATTCAATCCATGACACCCTCTTTCCAAATAATGTCATAATCATAGGTACTAGGGGTTAGTTCAACATATGTTTTGTTGTTGTTGTTGTAAAGTGCTGTTGAGTTGATTCCCACCCATAGTGACCCTGTGTTTCCAAGGAGCAGCTGGTGAGCTTCAACCACCAACGTTGCAGTTCAAATGGCTTTGCAGTCTGATGCATTAATCTACAGTGCCACACCAGGACTCCATGTTTTAGGGGGACACAGTTCAACCTATAACAGGGCTCTGGGCATTGTGTCACTCTAGGAGAATCCCCAGTAGGAGCTGAAGTGCCATGGATGTTGTGTGGGCCAGAAAGACCCTCAGTTGAGACCATCTGGCTAAACCCCAATCCTAAAATTCTCTAAAGAGAGAATGTGGGGAGACCTGGAGAATGAAAGACATGCAGATTCAAATAGTCCCCTAAGCTGGGTGCCCAGTGCAGTGTTTCCCACTCTGCTGACCTCCCCTTTACCACCTGCGGACCAGGTAAGAGGTGGGCTGTGACCTTGGGTAGGTAGAGGGAGGGACCACAGCTAGAATTCTTACTGTGGACGTTTCCTGGACGCTCATCTCTCTCCTCTCCTCTTCCAGGGCCTCGTTCTACCTTCCTGGTTGGTCTGCTGAGCCCTGGAGGGCCATTCTCCTATCGCCCCTCCCTCGGAAGCAGGACTACTGTCTCCTTTGGGTCTTTTTGCGGTCTGGGCTTGCTGTTCCTCTCAACAGTAGTCAGGAAGCCCTTACCCCAAAAAGTATCCGCGGGAGGCCTTATCTACGGGGAGTCCAGGAGGCCTGAGGGGAGGGAGTGTGACACCAAACCCAAGAGCAATTGGTGGAACTGAAACTCCCCACTTTCCCTCTGAGTTGCTAGATAACCTTTGTGCCTCAGAGTGGTAATTAAGCCACATCAGTAAACTGGGGACAGTGTCCAGCAGGAGACCCCACAGGTGAACAGAAAAGGAAGGAGTGGCTCAATCAGGTGAGACCACCATGGGGGACACGGGTTCTCCCTCATCCTGTCCTCCATCTATGGATGACCCTGCAGTGAACACCGCCTGGTGGGATTATTATTCTAGGTGTCTTGACTTCCCCTACCTACTGGGCAGACACAGACCCAAGGCAGCCCTGGGAACTGGATCCCCACTGCAGAAGCGACAAGATAGGACACAAAACGATTGATGCTGATTATTCCCAGCAGCTGTGCTGACGAGATGGTGATGAGCTTCAGCGCGTTCCCCCACCCCCACCCCATCCCTGATTATCTGATGTCTGCCCTTCCATAGCCTGGCCTTCCACCGCCCCTTTTTTCTGTGAACCAAATCCTTCAAATAAATTCCTTTCTTGCTTAAGATCATGAGTTCCTTCTATTGCTTGCCTCTGATTCAGCTCCCTCTAGAGGAAGGTGGTGGGATTGCTAACTGCAGAAAAGAGCGCGTTAGGAGCCCACCAGGAGGAAGGACTGAGGTCCCCAGGAGACAGAGCTGATGGCACAGTCCCATCCGAGGACTGGGTTGAAACTCAAGAAACATTTCCCAAAGGTGAGAATAAAGGACAGAGGGACCTAGAAAATATGGGGAGATTCGAAACAGAGAAAAATGAGGTCTCATTTTCTTAGAGGGGAAAGGGATGTACGTACGTAGCTGTGGATTCCCTGAGGTGAAGATGGGAGTTACAGTTGGCAGCTGCAATCAGGACAAGACAGGTCAGGGACTGGCTGATGGACCCTGTCTCATTTTCCATCTTGAGAAATGTGGCAAGCCCTATCTGGAATCCTTCACCTTGATTTGTGGTGGCTGCTGACACCTGAGACCCCAGATGAGGGGCAGCAACAGGCCTTGGATTCTGGCAGATACCACTCCAGAGCCACAGCCCCAGGGATCAAGGCAGCATGGCGGCTCCTTCCCGCAAAGAAGCCTTGGGAGGCAATTCTAAGGCAACAGCCTGCTGATGTGTTCCTTGCCGATTTTAGGACAGAGGGCTGTAGGCCCAGGCTCTGAGACAACCCAAACAAGAAAGAGGGACAGTGACAGGCTTCAGGGCTGATGATGCCTGTGCCATGGAGCCTCTGCCCCTGATGTTACCCTGCCCTCCACGGTGACTCTACTAAGTCCACCCAGCCTCAGAGCTTTGCTCTGGAGCTGCCGCCACCTTGTGGGTTAGAGAATGTGTATAGCTCAAGAGTGACACTGTGTGGTCATAGCTGGGTAGTGCACTGCACCCCCACAGTCTCCCTGTACTCCCTTCTTGAGGTCACTGGGCAGGGCAAAGTGGAGGAGAGCCAGTGGGAAGGTGGGAGATAACAGGATGGGACCAGGACACACGCTCTGTAGATCTTGCTCCACAGAGTGGAGCAGTTTGAAAATGCTAAGTCTAAGACGGTGGGAGAAGATGGAGAGACAGGGAAGGGTCTAGGCCGCCTTTCAAAGTGAGTCTCTGGGATTACATTCCAAGCATTTGAGTACCCATAGGTGTGGCACTGTGGGTTAATGCCGATCATGCAGTTCAAACAAAGTTAGTTTGAACTGCATGATCGGCAATTCAAGTTCACCAGCTTCTCCTCAGAAACCCTATACAGGGTCACTATGGGTCAGAAATGACTCAATGGCACTTAACAACAACAACAACAGCCCTTTGCTTGAGCCCCTCAAACTGCAACTCAACCGTGCCCTCTGAGGGGAACTTCTTCCAGAACAGGGAGTAGAGGCCAGGGATGGTGTGGTTTCAGAAAACGTTCTCCATACCAACATTAATGCAAAGACGGGGCTTCAGAATTGTTCAGATCTGGAATCAAATTGTAGAACCTCCCTTACTAGCTGCATGACCTTGGGAAAGTCCTCTGCTTCAGCGTCCTCATTTGTAAAATGTGCACCTTCCAGGCACCATAGAAAGGAGAGGCTCTGGCTTTGTCTGGGGCAGCCATGGGCACATATGCTTGGTGGTCTGTGCATTGACAAGTATGTGCCGATTTATTGGTTAAATTAACAAAGTTGTTTGACTAGATTAGAATCATCCATAATTGCCTGCTTCCCCCATGCTCAGCATAGAACAGGTGTGCTGAGAGGCGGCACAGGTACCCACGTGAGAAAAGACAGCCACCAGCTCCTTACACAGGAAAGACTTGGGTGGGGAGAGTTTGAGAAAGAGGTGGGCAGAGGGGCAGAAGGAGAGAGAAGCAGGGCAGGGTGGTCCTAGAAGTGACATCAAGGGTCAAAAGATGGGAAGAGAGGGAGAGTCTGCTCAGGCTGTCTGCAGCAGAACCTGGGCAAGGTGCCCTCTGTCCCTGGAACGGACCCCTGAGTCTGATGTACACATAACGGTGTGTCTTTGTTCTGTCTCTTTTCAGTGCCTCTGTTTCTGTGTCTGTCAGATGAAGGAGTGCTGGATTTCTTCTATCTCTAACATTCTCTCAGCTACAAGCTTCTCTCCCCACAAGCTAAATAGGCACCTAAAATAGGCAGCAGGGACTGGGCCTTGAAAGGGAAGTAGTTGAGGGCCAGGGAAGAAGCTTATGGCTGTGCTGTCTAAGTGGGGGAGGCAGGCTGAGACGGAATACCAAGCTCTGGGAGTCTGAAGTCAGAGCAATTACCAGCGAGGAAAACCTATAGGTTTCCCCAAAGTATTATTTGAATAGAAATGTTAAACATGCCTGGGGTTATTACACCCTGTAATCCTAATGACATGTAATCCTATATACCAACGTGATAATATCTCCTGTGTGTATGGCAATACTGCCTCATGTTAATCTGGCGTTTCTCCTGAAGGGACTACAGAAGCAGAGTCTACAGAGCCTCCCCTGTTCTCTTCACAGGTGATGTCATCAGGGCTGGGCTGGCGGAAGGTGGGCGGACCAAAGAGCTCCCAGGTAGAAGCTGTCATGTAGTGAGTGGGGTAGACGCTTGCCATATGAGCCTTTCATTTTTGCCCAAGCTGGGACTTAACCTAGAAATTGCTGACCCCCACCATCAAGTCCTGGAGTGGCACCTTAAGTTAAACACTCAAGCACAAGGTCAGTTTGAAACACAAGGTGGGTGATTCAAACTCACAAGCTGCTCCTTGGAAACCCGATACAGGGTCACTATGAGTAGGAATTGACAGTGGTGCTTAACAACAGCCATCAAGATCTGTTTTGGACTCTTCTCTCCCTCCTTCCCTTTTTTCTCACTCCTCCCTTTCTATGTTCCCACCCACCCCTTCTTTTTTACCCTAGGATTGCCATCACAGAACACCACAAATGGGTGGCTTTAAAGAACAGAAACTTATTTCCTCACAGATATGGAGGCAAGGCACGACTTCAGGGCATCAGCAAAGGCCTTGCTCGCTCCCCTGTTAATTCTGAGAGAAGATCCAGTGTCTTTCAGCAATACAGCTCCCAGCATTTCTTGGCTTTCCCTGGTAATCAGGTCTACCCTCACGTGGGTTCAGTTTTGCCTTGTAGTGTAGCAGTGGTTCTTAAAATGTGGACCACTAGCATCTCCTTTCAGGAGCTCTGATAGCATAGTGGTTATGAGTCGGGCTGCTAATCTCATAGTCAGCAGTTCGAAACTATCAGTGGGTTCCGCGGGAGAAAGATAAGGCTTTCTGCTCCTGTAAAGATTTAGAGCCTTGGAAACTGTGTACAGGGTCGTTATGAATGGGAACTGACTCCATGGCACATAACCACTACCACCAAATTTTTAGGAGTCCAAGTGTGGTGCTACGAATTAATGCGCTGGACTGCAGTCAGTTTGAACCACAAAGTCAGTGGTTCAAGATCACTAGCTGCTTCTCAGAAACCCTATATAGGGTTGCTATGAGTTGGTACTGACTCAACAGTGCTTAACAACAACAGCATCACCTGGGATCTTGTTAGATCTTCAGGCCTCAGAGCCAGAAGTATGCTGAGGATGAGCTGCATTTCTGTATATCACCTCACCTCCCCAACTCCACATTTAGGAACTCCATGTTGAATGATTAAAAGCATCAGTGGTTAAACTATTTACACCAGGGAAATTGACATTCACTACAAACCAGTACTTAGTGTTTTTTTTTTGTTCTGAAGCATCTTTTGTTTTGGTGAGACTCAGCAATTTGTGTTTTAATAAGTCTTCCAGGTGGTTCAAATTTGGGACTCACTCATGGGCCAGGTCTAGTGGTAGAGTCATGAGAAAGAAAGGGAAGGGGTTGGAGAGTGGAGAGGTTGGAATGGCAGAGGAGTAGCGTTTTGCAAGAAAAGTTTTGGAAAGCTAATTAAAGGAGAGGAACAGCAGGTCAGATCACAAGCTCTCCTCCAGGCATAGGGGCAGTTTGACAATGATCAGGAGGCTCTTTAACAGAGGTGAAATGCACAGCCCCAGGGACTAGAAGAGGAGAGAGAACCTGCCAGGAATGTTGGTTGCAGCTGATGGGAGGTGTTCTAGTTGTCCGTGTTAACTGGATGAAGAAGAGTGGCTACAAGAGATGAGATCAAGAGGGCTCAGAGTACCTGGCTGGGAAAGCTCCCTAGGATACAGATTTCTGCATTCACAAGCATCTCAAATGATGTATTTGCATTAGGCAAATCTGCCGAACAAGACCTCTTTAAAGTGTTCAAGAGCCAAGATATTAGTTTGAAGACTTAGGTGCACCTGACCTAAGCTGTGGTATTTCAGTAGCCTCATATGCATGTGAAAGTTGGACAGTGAATAAGGGAGACCGTAGAAGAATTGATGAATTTGGGTTATGATGCTGGAGGAGAATATTAAAAGTACCATGGAATGCCAAAAGAACAAACCAATCTGTGTTGGAAAAAGTACAGCCAGAGTGCTTCTTGGAAACCAGTATGGCCAAACTTCATCTATCATATTTCAGACATATTGTCAGGAGGGGCCAGTCCCAGAGAAGGATATCATGTTTGGTAAAATGGAGGGTCAGAGAAAAAGAGGAAGACCCCCAACGAGATGGACTGGTACAGTGGCAGGAGGAATGAGCTGAAATGTAGCAACAGTTGTGAGGTTTGCACAGGACTGGGCAGTGCTTTGTTCTGTTATGCATAGGGTCTCTATGAGTTGGTACTGACTCGATGACACCTAAAACAATGACAACATTGGAGATGTCAAGAAAGGAAGATCAGAGAAATTTCTTTCAGGGAAGGGACAAAAAATGGAAAATCATTGGACCACACCCATTATCTCTCAAGTGCAAAATGCTGTTGAAATCTTCTTTCCATTTTCCATTTTGAAATATTTAAAACATACAGAAAAAGATAAGGAGTACCAGAAGGTCAATAGTTCGAGCCCACCAGCTGCCCTGCAGAAGAAAGATGAGACTTCCTTTTCCCACAAAGATTTAAAACCTTGGAAACCCTACACAGGGTCACTATGAGTCGGAACCAACTTGACAGCACTTAACAACTACAGCAAAAACCATGTACTCACCATCCAGAAATTGCTGTTGTTAGTGTCATCAAGTCAGTTCTGACTCATAGCGACCCGGCATAGGGTTTCTGAGGAGCAGCTGGTGGGTTTGAACTAGTGACCCTGCAGTTCAAACCAGCCTTGCTGTCCAGTGCCCCAGAAACAGCATAGGTTAATACATAGTTTGTTGGAGGGCAGTGGTGATTCAATGGCAGAATTCTCACCTTCCATGTGGGAGACCTGGGCTTAATTCCTTGCCAGTGTATCTCATGAGAAGCCACCGTCCATTTGCTAATGGAGTCTTGATACTGAACAGGTTTAATAGGAACATTTGGACTAAAAGAAACTATGAAGAAAGAGCTGGTGATCTACTCTAGAAAACCCAGCCAATAAAACCTGTGGAACACAACAGTTCCGTCTACAGCCGACCTTGGGCATGGTGCAGGACTAAGTAGTATTTCATCCCATTGTACACGGCGGCCTACTTGACATTTGCTAGCAACATTTTGCCACAATTATGTCCAAACATTTAAAAACAACAACAACTTAAGTCCCCTTTGTACCCCTTGTCCTCCCTCCAAAGATGGAAGAAGTATCCTGAAATTGGTGACTGTTCTTCCTATGCATGCATGTGTTCATGCTTTACCACATAGCTATCACCTGACTAGCAGTGCTCGAGTGGTTTTAATCCACCTAACTGGTGTCACACCAAGCCTATCGTTCTGGCTCTTTTGTTCACCTAACATTATGTTCCCAAGATCTATCCTTGTTGACTAGTATAGATCTAGCCCATTTATTTTAACTGCCAAATAATATTGAATCATACTCACAATTTAACATTAAATAAACCACATTTTATCCACTCACCTACTGATGGACATCTAAGTTAGTTCCAATTTTTCACTGTCACACATGTTTCTTGATGACCATCCTTGAACATATAGTATATACCCCTAGAAACGGGATTGTTCCTGGAACTGTACACTGGGCACTGTACACTGGGCACTGTACACTGGGAACTGTACCAGGCACTGGGACCCAAGAATTTGCATTTCTAGAAAGTTCTCAGGTATGCACATTGCCAAATTGCCCACTGGCTTGGCCATACCAGTTCACACTTCCAACAGCAGCACACGGTGAGCTCTTGGATAATGTTCTTTACCAAATGCAAAACTACTTCTAAGGGTTCACTCTAGTTCATTCCCAACCCGTGTTCCCCAAACTCTACTGTTCCTCAAAGTCTTAGATTCTTCAACCAATAATATTTTCCAGAATCCAAACCTAGGGGCCATGTAGGGGCGACTGGTTGGGGTATCATATGATGGAGTGGCCTGTGTGCATGTGTATGTATGTTTGTGTATGTGCATGAGTGAATATGTCTGTGTCTTTTATACCTTTTTACCAAAGCCAACAAAGAACAAGGCCCGGGAAGACCACAGAGTATTTTCAATAATGTATCAAAACCAGGAAGGTGGGGGATAGTCAGTCTGATCCAGAATCCTTGATTCAGATGCAGTGCTTTCTTCTCCTCTTAGTTGGGGTGTGGGGGGGGTGGGGGAAGGGGGCAGTTTAAAGTTGTGCCAGGAAATTACCCTACTATTCCATCTTCCCTCCTCCCTTACCCCCACCAAACTCCAAACACTTCTCTCCCATGAGAGAGGGAAAGAGGTGTGTTGTGTGAGGGAGGGATAGGCTCATGTGCTTCATCTGGGGTAAAGGGCTGATTTTTTGGTCCAGAGCCTAAGAGCTTTCTGTCCATGCCAAGGGCTGTCTCCTACATCTGGCCTGCGGAGTTGGGACAGCTGTCCAAATCCTAGACTGGGAATTAACATTGAAGGGCCTAGATCTTTGTCACTGTCCTTGTCCTTCAGCACAGGACCATACAGATCTGGTCTGCAGTTCCTTCCCTCACAGGCCCTGAAGCACTTCAAGGTCTCTGAACAGGGGAGATGAGACTGGCCATGAAAACGCAAGTAGAAGAAAGGAACCATCATAAAACTGCCAGTCTCAAAGACACTTCAAGGGACAGGAAGCTGAAGTGAATGAAAACGTAAAATTCACAGTACAGAGGGCCCTGACCCAAGGACTATTTTTGGACGGGACTTTTTCACCTAACACTTTCAGTAAGGCTAACAGATTTGTTTGTTTGTAGAGGCATTATTCTCTTAAAAAGATGAAGCCCTAAGCCCTGGACTACCTTGTTCCCCGGACTCCTGCAGGCCCTGAAGTCTGCCCTTGTGGGCCCAGGTGTTGTTGTTGTTGTTGTTAAGTGCCGTCGAGTCGGTTCCGACCCATAGCGACCCTGTACAGGGTTTCCGAGGGTGTAAATCCTTACGGGAGTAGAAAGCCTCATCTTTCTCCCGCGGAGCGGCTGGTAGTTTGAACCGCTGACCTTAAGGTTCGCAGCCCGATTCGTAACCACTACCTTCAATTGGAGGACAGGAGACCCAGATGTGTGCTAAGGGCATCCCACCAAGACTTCCCCCAAGGCCCGCCCACCACCCAATGAGGACGCATGAAGATGACATCACCACATCCTGTTTCCTGGCTTGGGGGAGGCCAGGACAAGCTGGGGAAGAGAGCCAGCGTAAGTGAGGATGCCCAGTCCGGTGTTGGTAAAGAAGTAGAGGAGGGCAAATGAGTCAGCAGCAAGTTTAAGCAATGAGCAATTGCACCATAGGGTGTTTCTCAAATTCTTGTCTACTTTTAGAAAGTATGCAATGCCATTCAGTGGGCCTCTTGATTCTGAAATCGCCCCAGAAAATGTTAAAAATGCTGTTGGTGAAGATGTGCCCACATTACCTCTTTTCGGAAACAATAGTCAACAATTGTGCTGTGTGTCCTGAAGCAAATCTTTTAACCTGGTTGCCCCTGGTTTCCTCATCTGTAACTCGAGAAAGATCTGGGGAGATTCTTTCTAGTGTTCCTGGTATCTGGTACTTGATGTCAGCTCATAGTCTTCATTCCCAGGCTGGGTCCACACAATGCCAAGACCACTGGCCTATTCAGTCAGTGTGGACAAAATGTTCTCTCCAATCAATTCTTTGGCACCCTGTCCACAAGCCACCAGTTAATTGGCACGACTTTTCATTTCACAACCAGTTTCTCTGGCAGCATCTTGACCAGCATTTCTTCTATGCGGTGGCCTGACACACTGCGTGCCTGGAGCATTTATGAGGTGTGTCATAGGCAATTTGCTATTAATAACAAACACTGAAGTTCTCAGATGATTGATGGCTTGTTTATCAATTATAGCAGACTCAGTGCATCCCTGCATATGCCTCTGTCACTCTCTGGTCTTCTGAGGCCATCTTCTATAGAAGGAAAAGTGGTGGAGTTACAGCCAGCAGACAGGGTTGCCTGTAGCACTAAGCCCATTGAGGATGCCCATGGGAAGTGTCATGTGACCTGCATGTGAATGTCATCCATCAGCTACAACACAGCCTTTAAGTGTGGCTGAGGGAGACCCCTAGATATTTAGTCAGGCACCAAGCGGTGGAGACCCAGGCCCAGGAATAAGTAGATTCAGATGTGGACCTCTACTAGCTTCCTATGGTCCAGTGAAGACAGTACTTCACAGAGGACAAAATGAAGGGCCCGTTCAGCAATGCCTGTCTCTTGGCTCAAAAAGAATGATTTCACCATAAGCTGATCGTTCATAGCTGTGAAAAGGCAGGGGGTGTGAAATAGCATTTATTAAGCATCTAAGTGCTAAGCCCTATGCCAGATACGCATGGCAGATTTGAATTCTACTCACTGTATGCTTTCTGTTCTCTGTGGTTTGGTAGGAGTTCACTTCCTGCCCCCTTGTGGTTTGGAAAAATCATGTAATAGTCTGGCTAGTGAGTTGTTAATAAAAGCTATGTGTATCAGTTGAATTCACATGTGCCAGGGTATTTAAGTGCTAGCTTTACACCCTCCAGTTTTAAGTGTTAGTTTTAGACCTGAGTCCCGGGACACTGTGAAGCAGAGTCCCCCGCTCCCCTGTGATACATGTGGGTAATGTAGCATGTGTGGAGATGAAGTTAAATTACATTATTATAAGCCATTAAGATTTTGGGGTCATTTGTTATTTATTGCAGCACAACCTAATTTGTGCCGACTGATGCAATCTTTTATATAATATAGTAACAAAGTAAACAAATGTGAACTTTAGAGTCTTTAATCAGCATGTCCTGACCTTGGACAAATTCCAAAACTACAATAACTATACAACTATAATTCTCACAGGTGATGATGTTACTAGCGTTGGAAATGTTGTTGTTGTTAGGGGCCATCAAGTTGATACCGACTCTATGCTCAGTACCAACTCTATGCACAACAGACCGAAACACTGCTCGATCCTACACCAACCTCACAGACATTGCTACATTTGAGTCCATTGCTGCTGCCACTATGCCAGTCCATCTCATTGGGGGTCTTCCTCTTTTTCTCCGACCCTCCACTTTGCCAAACATGACATACTTCTCCAAGGACTGGTTCCTCCTGATAATATGTCCAAAGTATGAGAAACGAAGTTTGGCCATCCTGGCTTCCAGTGAGCATTCTGGCTGTACTTCTTCCAACACGGATTGGTTTGTTCTTTCGGCAGTCCATGGTACTTTTAATATTCTCCTCCAATACCATACATAACTCAAATACATCAATTCTTCTACAGTCTTCCTTATTCCCTGTGCAACTTACACATGTATATGAGGTTACTGAAAATACCATGGCTTGGACCAGGTGCACCTTAGTCCTCAAACAGACATCTTGGCTCTTGAACACTTTAAAGAGGTCTTGTGTAACAAATTTGCCTAATGATTTCTTGACTGCTGCTTCCATGAGTGTTGTTGGTTGATCCGAGCAAAATGAAGTCTTTGACAACTTTAATCTTTTCTCCATTTATATAGATGTTGTTTATTGGTTCAGTGGTGAGGATTTTTGTTTTCTTTACATTGAGGTGCAACCTACACTGAATGCTGTGGTCTTTGATCTTCATCAGCAAGTATTTTAAGTCCTCTTTGCTTTCAGCAAGAAAGGCTGTATCATCCACATATTGCAGGTTGCTAATGAGTCTTCCTCCGATCCTGATGCTACGTTTTTCTTCATATAATCCAGTTTCTCGGATAATTTGCTCAACATACAGACTGAGTAAGTATGGTAAAAGAATGCAACCCTGGCACATACCTTTCCTAACTTTAAACCATTTGGTGTTCCCTTGTTCTGTTCAGACAACTGCCTTTTGGTCTATGTACAGGTTCCTCATGAGCACAATTAAGTGTTTTGGAATTCTCATTCTCTGCAATGTTGTACATAGCTTGTCATGATCCACACAATCGAAAGTCTTTGCATAGTCAATAAAGCACAGGTAAATATCTTTCTGGTATTCTCTGCTTTTAGCCAAGATCCATCTGGCATCAGTAATGATATCCCTTGTTCCATGTCCTCTTCTGAATCTGGCTTGAACCTTTGGAAGTTTTCTGTCAATGTATGGTTGCAGCCATTTTTGTATTCTTATCTTTATAAATTATCTTACGAACATTTTACTTTCAAGTGATATTAATGATATTATCCGATGATTTCCACATTCCATTGGGTCACCTCTCTTTGGAATGGTCATAAATATGGATCTCTTCCAGTCACTTGGCATGGATGAGTGAGTGCCTCCAGTGCTGCATCAGGTTGTTGAAAGGTTTCAATTTGTATTCCATCAATTCCCAGAGCCTTATTCTTTGCCAATGCCTTTAATGAACCTTGGACTTCTTCCTTCAGTATCATTGGCTCTTGAAATGGTTGAACATCGGCCATTCCTTTTTGATATAGTGACTCTGTGTGTTCCTTCCATCTGCTTTTGATGTTTTCTGCATCATTCAATATTTTGCCCATAGAAGCCTTCAATATTTCAAGCCAAGGCTTGAATGTTTTCTTCAATTCCCTCAGCTTGAGAAATGCTGAGTGTGTTCTTCCATTCTGGTTTTCTAACTCCAGGTCTTTGCACATTTCATTATAATATTTGATTTTGTCTTCTTGAGCTGCCCTTTGAAATTTTCTATTCAAATCTTTTACCTCATTTCTTTCATTTGCTTTAGCATCTCCGCACTGGAGAGCAAGTTTTAGAGTCTCTTCTGGCATCCATTTAGGTCTTTTTCTTTTTTCTTGTCTCCTTTTGCTTTCTTCCTGTATAATGTTCTTGATGTCATCCCACAACTCTTCTGGTCTTCGGTCTTTAGTGTCGAATACATCAAATCTGTTCTGCAGATGATCGTAAATTCAGTTGGGATGTGTTCAAGGTCGTATTTTGGCTCTTGTGGATTTGTTTTAATTTCCTTCAGCTTCAGCCTGAACTTGCATACAAGCAATTGATGGTCTGTTCTACAGTCTGCCCCTAGCCTTATTTGGGCTGAATAATATGGAGCTCTTCCATCATCTCTTTCCACAGATGTAGTCAAATTGATTTTTGTGTATTCCATCTGGTGAAGTCCTTTTATGTTGTTTTAAAAAAGGTATTTGCAATGAAGAAGTCATTGATATTGCAAAATTCTATCATTTCTATCACCAAAGCCATATTTTCCAACTACTGATCTTTCCTCTTTGTTTCCAACCTTTGCATTCCAATTGCTAGTAATTATCAATACACATGATTGCATGCTTGATCAATTTCAGGCTGAAGAAGTTGGTAGAATTCTTCTATTTCATCCTCACTGGTTTTAGTGGTTGGTGCGTAAATTTGAATAATAGTGGTATTAACTAGTCTTCCTTGTAGGTGTATGGATATTATCCTGTCATAGACAGTGTTGTACTTGAAGACAGGTCTTGACATGTTCTTTTTGATGATGAATGTGATGCCATTCCTCTTCTATTTGTCATCCCAACATAGTAAACCACGTGATTGTAATATTCAAAATGGCCAATACCAGTCCATTTCAGCTCACTAATGCCCAGGATATCAATGTTTATGTGTTCCATTGAATTTTTTTGCAATTTCCAATTTTCCTAGATTTATACTTTGTACATTCCATATGCTGATTATTAATAGATGTTTACAGCTGTTTCTCTTCATTTTGAGTTGTGCCCCATCAGCAAATGAAGGTCCCGAAGGCTTTACTCCATTTGCATCATCACAGTCAACTCTACTTTGAGGAGGCAGCTCTTGCCAAGTTGTAGTTTGAGTGCCTTCCAGCCTAAGGGGCTCATCTTCTGGCACTACATCTGACAATATTTTGGTGCTCTTCATATTTCAATATTTAATATTCTGGTGCTGACAGTGTTCCGCTGCTATTCATAAGGTTTTCAGTGACTAAATATTTGGAAGTAGTCTGTCTCTTCTTCTTCCTAGTCTGTCTTTGCCTGAAAGCTCAGCTGAAACTTGTCCACCATGGGTGACCCTGATGGTATTTAAAATGCCCATGGCATAGCTTCCAGAATCACAGTAGCATGCAAACCACCACAGTAGGACAAACTGACAGACGAGTGGGAGATTTTGGAAATAGTACTTATAAAATACTAAGTGCCTAGAATTTGTTAGAGTAGCTGCTCAATTATAATTATTTTTATTTTAATATATTCCTCCCATTAAAATTAAAAATGTTTAATTTATTCCTGCCAATAGCCCTGTGGGCAAAGCAAAATTATGGAGTAAAAGAGAACAAGAATTCATTATTGATGATTAAAATAGCATCATACATGAGGAAGAACACTAGTCTAGGAACCCATGGGTATGTAAAGGTGTAGAATTGTTCTGGGCACATCCTTCCCTGAGTTCAGAAAAGCCCTGGAAGGGAGAGGCAGACCCAAGGATGCTCCATTTGCATCATTTAGCCTTTTAGCCTTTCTAGTGCCAGAGGAAAGCTGGGTCCCACTTAATGGAGTGACTGTCAACATCTTTAGTACAAAAAGTAAGGCGTTTGTGGTAGACTAAGGCTTCCTGATCGTTTCACTAAAGCTTGTTAACCTACCAAGCGAAGTGCTGACTGAGGTCTTTCCCAAAGGTCCCATGAGCTATACTCTTACATTATATCAGCTTTAATAAGTATTATCAGTATTATTGTGACCACTGCAGCTGGCTCACTGGAACCTGGGAGTAATCTGCAGAGGAGAGGGGATTGCAAAAGAAAAGAAGGAGATAAGACTGTGCATGGGGTAGAGGAGGAATGAGGGGGTATTTACCTCTTCCCATGTGGCGCTGTGGGTTAATGCGCCAGACTGCAAAGTCATCTGAACTGCAAGGTTGGCGGTTCAAGCTCACCAGCTGCTCCTTGGAAACCCTATACTGGGTTGCTATGGGTCAGAACTGACTCAACGGCACTTAACAGCAACAACACTTGCCACTGCGTCTGCTTCCCTTCCAACACCCAGCCTGACCCGATACAAAGCAGGGACACCATCAGGGATGCAGGGGGGAGGAAAACTACTTCAATCCGGAGTGTCCTTTCCCTCCACCATACTGGTCACTCTGGCAGTTGTCAGGTTCCAGGACCAAAGCTTGTTCCAATCTCCACTTACAGTGAATTTCTTGGAGTCGGTTTTCTGCAAGTTTAGTTTCCTCCAAGGTCTACTCTCAGATCTTTGTTGTTCTCTGAAATGCCACATTCTTGAATTATGAACATCCAATGGCTTGTCCCCAAGGAGCTCTGGTAGCGTAGTGGTTACAAATTGGGCTGCAAACCTTAAGGTCAGCAGTTCGAAACTACCAGCCGCTCCGCGGGAGAAAGATGAGGCTTTCTACTCCCGTAAAGATTTACACCCTCGGAAACCCTGTACAGGGTCGCTATGGGTCGGAACCGACTTGATGGCACTTAACAACAACAACAATGGCTTGTCCCAGGTTATCATGGGTGGTGGTGGTGGCTGTGTGCCATGAAGTCGGTTCTGACTCTTAGCAACCCTGTACAGGGTTTCCAAGGCTGTAAATCTTTACTGGAGCAGAACGCCTCATCTTTTTCCCGCGGAACGGCTGGTAGTTTCGAACTGCTGATCTTGCAGTTCACAGCCCGATTCATAACCACTACACTACCAGAGCTCCTATCATGGGTGGTCGTTGCCATCAAGTTGGCTCTGACTCTCTAACTCATGGCAGCCTTATAGTAGAACAAAGCTCTGCCTGGACCTGTGCCATCTTCTCTATTTTACTTCTAGGGTGGAAGCTCCTAGGATATGAAGCACAAACATTCGATCATTGTTACCTTCAAAGGTGGGCTCATGCTGCCTAGCCCACAGAGAAATTAATTACCATGAGATGGGGCTGTGGCAGGGCAAGCAGGGTGGAGTCCTGGTGTGGCGCTATAGGATAGCACTAGAATGCTTACTGCAACATCAGTGGTTCACACCCACGAGCTGCTCCTCAGAAATGCTATACAGGATCCATACGACTCAGAATTGACTCAATGGCACTTAACAGAGGGCAGAGTCTAAAGACTCTGATCTCCCAAGGGGAGAGGGGAAGGTGCATTGATAGGAATCTTGGGGTCCAAGGAATTTAATTGCTCTGTCTGTTTCCAGTTGAGCTGACCACTCCAGATGTACTGTCATCAGCAGGCACATTTTTTTCTTTACTTCAGTAGAAATGATGAGTTTTTCACAGGAGGTAGAGGGTTGTTTTCCTTCATTCACATACTAGTCACCAGCCGCATCTCGGAAACCCTAGACGGGATCAATTGGAACCAACTGGACAGCACTTAACAGCAGCAACAACAATCTACAGGGAGATGTGAATAAAGGCTAAGACTGGAAACTGTCCAGGCACTTAACAACAATGGTCTTTTACTTGCACAAAAGAGCTATTTCTGCCTGCTGCAGCTTCCAGGTTTTTACGTTCATATTAAATAAAGGGGGGGGGGGTTGCTTTCACTAGCTGTGGCTTCATCACCATCATGACCACTGGATGAGCTTCCCCCCCATCCCACACACACACACAGCCTTTGTTGAATTAAAAAATGAAGAGATGACCAATTTGGGAGAAAGCGCTACTTGCTTGTACAACTTTTACACCTGCTGCCAGTCTGACCCTGACTTGCTCTTAATTGAACTTTTTACTTTTCTCATGCAGATGAAGGCCACATGCTGGGTTTCAGGCCCAGAAGGGAAAAGCCTTCTGAGTACATAGGTGCTGAGAGATCAAAAACAAAACAAAACACCAGAACATTCCAAGTGGCATTACTTTATTACATAAAGAGAATAAAGGAGATGGTTTGAGGACAAGGGAATTTACCTACAAAGGGCAAAACACAGCTGTGTCCCTGGGCAGCTGGCTGGATCATGAAGTTTGACCACTCCAGGGGCAGGGGCTAGGGTCTTGTGTGGCACTGTGGGTTAATGCATCAGACTGCAAAGCCATTTGAACTGCAAGGTCAGCAGGTCAAGCTCACCAGCTGCTCCTCAGAAACCCTATAAAGTGTCGCTATGGGTTGGAACCGACTAGACGGCACTTAACAACAGGGTCACTGGAGTCCTGGTGTGGCGCTGTGGGCTAATGCATCAGACTGCAAAGTCATTTGAACTGCAAGGTCAGTGATTCAAGCTCACCAGCTGCTCCTTGGAAACCCTACACAGGGTTGCTATGGGTCAGAATCGACTCGACGGCACTTGACAACAACAACAACA
>NW_006408559.1:776451-781227 GCF_000296735.1 Chrysochloris asiatica
ATGGGGTCATTTTGAAGCATTGATTTGTGTCCTGCACCATAGGGGAGTCCTGGTGTGGTGTTGTGGGTTAATGTGCTGGACTGCAAAATCAGTTTGAATCACAAGGTCAGTAGTTCAAGTTCACCAGCCACTCCTTGGTAATGCTATACAGGATTGCGATGAGCTGGAACCAACTTGACTACACTAAACACCACCACCACCACAGGAGAATTCCATGGTGACTCAGATGTTCAGCAAAGAACTAAATCTTCTAAATAAGGAAGGATTAGCAGAACCCTGGATTAGATGTAGGTGGATCTGTGGTCTGTGCTCAGGGAGTCACAGTATGATGAAAATAGAAAGAAGATTATGGGATTAAACCCAGGAGAGGTTAGTCAAGCTCATTTTGATCAAGATCCCAGATTATTGTATGGATTGCCCCAGATTAAAATCTATAAAAGGGTCTCTGTGTTCTGATGAGACTCAGAAGGGCTCTTGAGAGTCGAGTGCCAACTATTCAGGAATTTTGTGAGCCAGTGATAGCTTGAAATCTACTATGGTCAGAATGTTTACACAATGGAAATTAGCAAACCCTACAAATAAGGGTGTTCATTTAGCTATTTGTCAAGATAAGCATGGTTTCTTGAAAAGCTATTGCCTTCATTGTAAAAACTATTCTGGAGATGAAATCAGAGGAATCCATTTTATGTGAGGAGAACATGGCCCTTGGGAGCCTTAGATAGCTTCAAGGATTCTTTAAAACAAAAGCAAAATACTGCTAATATTGACAGAAATTTGACAAGCTAGCTATGGATTCAGTCCCTGTGCTGAGACTGTAAATTTCAAAGCTTTAGCTGAAATGAAAATGACATGTAACTGTAAGGCTGGATGGAGCTGCAGGAATCTGTAGTAGTGTCCTGAAAGGGCCTTTATTGGCTTATCAGTGGAACCGTGGTCTCTCTGGGGTAGTTTCCTGAGTGAGGGTGTCTCTACCCCAAAGACTTACAGAGGGGCACGACTGCAGCTGACCATACCCATGTCGTCTGGCTGCTGTGGGAGACACACAGAGCCGTCACTCTTGAGTATTCTTTGCTCCAGTTGCTTGTTTCTTATTTTTGCCCATTTATTGATCAGTTTTGCAGGATGATTGACAATCTTCCATGACACTTCAGACCTCTGAGCCCAGAGGTACACAGTCATCCTGAAGCGAGGCCTGGGGGCCTTGGGGGGGAGCACACAGACTGAAACATAACCTCACATAGTGTGATCATTACAGTCAGATTGAACATGTGTACAATGTGGCTCCACCACCTTCTGACTGTGGAATTGTAGGCAAATCCTCATTCCCTCTATGCCTCAATGTCCTCATCTGTAAAATACGAGCACATTTATCATGTTCTGACTTAGTTTGCACCCACCACTCATCTGGATGTTTATTGTACTCTGGTGGATTCATGTTGCTGTGATCCTGGGTGCTATAACCAGGTGTTTGAAATGCCAGTAGGGTCACCTATGGTGGGCATATTTCAGCAGAACTTCCAGACTAAAACAGATTAAAAAGTATTACCTGGTGATATACTTATATAAAAAAAAATGTTGGCCAGTGAAAACCTTGTGAACAGCGGCAGAATATTGTCTGATACGATGCTGATGCCGGAGATGAGCCTCTCAGATTGGAAGGCACTCAAAATATGACTGGAGAAAAGCTACTTCCTCAAAGCAGAGTAAGCTTTAATGATGTGGATAGAGTAAAGCTTTTGGAACATTCATTTGCTGATGTGGCATGACTGAAAATGAGAAGAAACAGCTGCGAACATTCATTAACAATCGAAATGTGGAATGCACAAAGTATGAATCTAGGAAAATTGGAAGTCGTCAAAGACGAAATGGAACACTTGAAGACTGATATCATAGGCATTAATTAGTAAGCTGAAATGGACTGGCATTGGCCATTTTAAATTGGGCAGTCATATGATCTACTATGCTAGGAATGATAATTTGAAGCGGAATGGTGTCACATTCATTGTCAAAAAGAATATTGCAAGATCTATCTTGACATATAATGCTGTCAGTGATAGGATAATATCCATACAGCTACAAGGAAGACCAATTAATATGATGATTATTCTAATTTATTCACTGCTAATGCCAAAGATGAAGAAATTGATGGCTTTTTTCAACTTCTGTAGCCTGAAATTGATCAGACATACAATCAAACTGCATTAATGATTAGTGGTGATTGGAATGAGAAAGTTGGAAACAAAGAAGGATCAGCAGTTGGAAAACACAGCCTTGGTAATAGAAATGACAGATTGCATGATAGAATTTTGCAAGATCAACAACTTTTTCATTGCAAATACTGTTTTTTCAAGTCAGATGGAATACAAAGGGATCAAATCGACTAGATCTGTGGAAGGGACGACAGAGAAGTTCAATATCATCAATCAGAACAAGGCCAGGTGGCAACTGTGAAACAAACCACCATGCAAGTTCAAGTTGAAGATAAAGAAAACTAAAACAAGTCCATGAGAGCCAAAGTATAACCTTGAATATATCTGACCTAAATTTAGAGATCATCTCAAGAGTAGATTTAATGCATTGACTACTAATGATTGAAGACCAGATGAGTTTTGGAATGACATCAAGAACATCATACATAAAGAAAGCAAACAGTCATTAAAAAGACATCTCTTCTGGGTATTAAAAGAGACTTTGAGACTTGAACTTGGAGTAGCTAATGCTAATGGAAGAAATGATGAAGTAAAAAAACTGAACAGAGGATTTAATAATGAGTAGAAACAAAGTAAAGTATTATAATGAAATGTGCAAAGACCTTGAGTTAGTAAACCAAAAGGGAAGAACACGCTCAGCATTGCACAAGCTAAAAGAACTAAAGAAAAGACTTTAAGCCTTGAATTGCAATATTAAAGGGTTTTATGGGCAAACTATTGAATGATACCGGAAGTATCAAAAGAAGATAGAAGGAATACACAGAGTCATTGTACCAAAAAGAATTGGTTGACATTCAGCTTTTTCAGGAGGGACCATATAATCAAGAATCTATGGAATTGAAGAAGAAGACTAAGCTACACTAAAGACATTGGTAAAAAGCAAGTTTCCAAGAATAGACAGAATACCAATTGGGATGTTTCAACAAATGGATGCAGTACTGGAAGCACCCACATATCAATGTCAAGAAATTTGGAAGATGGCTACCTGGCCATCTGAATGGAAAAGATCCATATTTGTGCCCATTCCAAAGAATGGTGATCCAAAGAATGCAGAAATAAAACAATATCATTAGTATCACACACAAGTAAAGTTTTACTGAAGTTTTACCAAATTTTAAAACTGTTGCAGCAGTACATGGACAGGAAATTGCCAGAAATTCAAGTCAGATTCAGAAGAGAATGTAGAATGAGGGATTTCATTACTGACGTCAGATGAAAATTGGCTGAAAGTAGAGAAGACCAGAAAGATGTTTATTTGTACTTTATTGACTATATAAAGGTATTCAACTGTGTGGATCATAAATTATAGATAATATTGCAAAGAATGGGAATTCCAGACCATGTCATTGTGTTCTTGTGGAACCCAATACATAGAACAAGACACAGTTGTTCAAATAGAACAAGGGAATGCCATTTGATTTAAAGTCAACAAAGGTGTGTGTCAGGGTAACAAAGGCGTGCCTCAGGGTAACAAAGGTGTTCATCAGGGTAACAAAGGTGTGCGTCAGGGTTGTATCATTTCACTATACTTATTCAATTTGTATGCTCAACAGATAATCTGAGAAATTGGACTATATGAAATACACACCAAGACTGAAGGGAAGACTCATTAACAGCCTGTTACATGCAGATGAATCAACCTTGCTTGCCAAAAGCAAAGAGAACATGAAGCACTCATTAATGAGATTAAAGACTCAACATAAAGAAAACAAAAATCCTCACAACTGGATCATGATAAACGGAGTAAAGATTGAAGTCGTCAAGGATTTCATTTTACTCACGGCCACAATCTGCACCCATGAAATCAGCAGTCAAAAAATCAAATGGCATATTGTTGTATTATTAAGTGCCATCGAGTTGGTTCCAACCCATAGCAACCCTAGGTAGGGTTTCCAAGGCGCGGTTGGTGAGCTTGAACCACCAACCTGGCAGTTCAAATGGCTTTGCAATCTGGAGCATTAACCCACAGCACCACATAGCACTGGGCAAATCTGCTGTAGACAATCTCCTTTAAAGTGTTCAAAAATAAAAATGTCACTTGGAGAACTAAGATGTGTCTGATTTAAGCCATTGTATTTTCCATCGCCTCTTATGGATGTGAAAGCTGGACAATGAAGAAAACTTGAGCCAATAAATCTAAGCTCTGATTTCTCAGCAGAAACCTTGCAAGCAAGAAGGCAATGGGATGACATATAAAAAACTCTGAAAGAAAAAAATTGCCAACCAAGAATCATAAACCCAGAAAAACTGTCCCTGAAATATGACAAAGAAATTAAGACATTTTCAGATAAACAGAAACTAAGGAATTTGTAATAAACAGGCCAACTTTACAAACTATAGTAAAGGGTATTCTTTAGACTGAAACTCAACAACAATAGACAACAACCTAAGATTACCATACATGGCACCACCACCCAGAAGTCAACCAGATGTAGAAGTATTTAAAGATTACCATACATGACACCCACCTTCCGGTCCTGTATCTGACAGTGTTTCTCTGCTATTCATAGAGTTTTCTGTGACTAGCGATTCAGAAGTAGTTTGTCACTCTTTCTTCCTAGTCTGT
>NW_006408559.1:784602-786423 GCF_000296735.1 Chrysochloris asiatica
CATTCCAACCTGAGGGGCTCATTTCCTGGCACTGTATCTGACAGTGTTTCTCTGCTATTCATAAGGTTTCCAGTGACTAACGATTTGGAAGTAGTTCGTCACTCTTTCTTCCTAGTCTGTCTTTGTGTGGAAGCTCATCTGAAACCTGTCCACCATGGGTGACCCTGCTGGTTATTTAAAATACTGGTGGCATAGCCCTCAGAATCACTGCAACTCACAAGCCACCACAGTACGACAGACAGATGAGTGGTGGCCGTTTGGTTTTATGATGAAACTGTTACTTTAAATTTTGAGGAGATCTGTGCACATATGTAATAGAACCCTCCAGGGGTGGGAGTGGGATATCCATTCACTCAGGTATCCCCTCTAGTTACCAGAATGGAGGTGTGCAGTCAGGGAGAGACCAATGAACAATGGACAGATACCCGCAAAAATGATTGTCCACACCTGTATCTCCTCAGTTCTGTCAGGTGTTTGTGGCTGCTCTGATCCTTCTCCCACTGGTTCTCTCCCAAGATGGTGGCTCCGGGAATAGCTGAGCGTCTTGAATTAAGAAAGCAATGGATTTCTTGATTCTCCTACAAATTCCCCTAGCTGTAAGCCTTCCAATCATCTAAATATTACTTTCTATGAGGTTCAGAGTTCCAGAACCATCCCTTGAGCCTGCTTGGCCTGGTAGTCTGTGTTGTTATTGATGGAGCTCCTCACTGCACATCTACCCGATCCGCCAGATGTAGAAGTATTTAAAGATTACCATACATGACACCACCACCCAGAACTCAACCAGATATAGAAGTATTTAAAGTAAAACAAACCTGCAAGACTGAAAACAGGGAACCAGAGACAACCCTTTATAATGAAATTTACTATGAAGTAACCGGGAAAAGTATAGATATAGAACTTCCAGATGGTGAGGAAGTCAAGTAGATGTCAAGATAAAACAAACTGTTTTAAACAGGGAAAAAAATTAACAAATTACAGGGTAACACAAAGAAAATTAATACACCTTAGCATCAAAATATAAAACGGAAAATCAGAAAGATTTAGTGAACATTTCAAAACAACAAAAATTAAAACCCACAAACAAAATGAAATCAACACAGAAATTTACAAGGCACAGAGAAACCAGCAGAACCACCACAAAGCAAAATGTCAAGAATCAATTCATACTGATTGACAATTACACTGAATATAAATGAATTAAATGCACCAGTCAAGGGACAGAGAGTAGCAGAATGGATCAGGAAATATGATCCTCCAATGTGTTGTCTACAAGAGACACTTCAAAAAAACAGAGACAGCATAAATGCCCATCAACAAAAGAATGGTTAAATAAACATTGGGGCATACACACAATGGAATTCTCTATGTAATGTTTAAGAATACTGATGAATCTGCACAACACCTCACAACGTGGATGAACCTGGAGGACATTATGCTGAGTGAAATCAGTCAATCACAAAAGCACAAATATTGTATGAGACCACTGTTGTAAAAATTTAAGAAAGTTTTTCTTGATCAAAGAAACAATCTATGATGATTACTGGGAAAGAGGGGATTATTATAGTGCTAGAGGATAGATACATGTTAACATGGGTGACAGGGCAGGCAATATATCATAAGAGGGCGGTTGGCAGAGGAAACATGAAGGTAACATGAGACATAGAGAGGAGTGCAAGAGTTAAATGAATTGAGGTAAATGCTGTTAACTGATGGTAGAAGGAGAGGATTACAATCATTGTAATGAAGGAAAGTACATAATTTCTTGAATGTAAAACTGATGAAAAACTCTATGAATCTTAACTTAATTCACAATGAAAA
>NW_006408559.1:787958-801067 GCF_000296735.1 Chrysochloris asiatica
CTATGAGTCAGAACTGACTCCACAGCACTTAACAACAACAACAACATACGGATAGCAAGCACCCCATTAGCATCACAAAAAGAGAGTCAAAGGTACAGGGGTTAAGATGAAAGCTCACAGTTGGAAAGACATAATTAGCTACATAGCACTCTTCCTCATAGGATTGTGGTGAGGCTAAACAAGGTCATAGACTGAAAAGCATGGAGGACAGCAAACAATCCCACAATGCTTCTTGAGAGAAAGCCATCCTGGATTAGCCTGGCACTGGGTGGGGGGTAGAAGGCCTAAGGGGCGGGGCAATGGTACCTGAAGTGGCAAGGTCTTCCCTTGCCCAGTGACCTGCACTGTGGGCAAGCAAGTCACCTTAGTAGGACAGCACCTCTTGGCACTGGGGCCTGTCCCATATTGAATCCTTGTGCCTCCCGAGTTTTCTCTGGAAAATATTGCATCTTCAATAAAATGATGATGTGAATGAAGGTTTAATAGAGAACTGGCTCTGAGTAAGCACTCAGTACATATGAACAATTTCTGTCTAGAAAGCTCTCACAAGCAGATTCCACCCTACCCCCCAGTGCAGCTGTGGTCACAGAGCTGACACTTTTGATAGGAACAGCAGTGGGTAACCTTATTAATCAACTTGGTTCAGTTTCACTAGGGGGAAGAGTCCCATTCATGCCAAAGGCCTCTCCAATCCCTTCCTAAAGTTCTAAGATTCAATAGACTGGACTCCCCCAAGAATGACACCACACCAGAACAGAGACAAACTCAGCAGAGCAGTGCCTTCTGACCCCTTGTCCTTCTTACCACATCTGTAGAAAGTGAACCCAACTCCAACCCCCTCACCTTCCAATTCTTCCCTGCCCCCACCTGAGCAGAAATATTTGGTGGCCTGGGGAGGCAAAGGACTACAAAACATATGAACCAACCATACCTCCCACAGTCCTCTCTGCTCATCTGGGTTCAATCATTCATTTCATTGACCACAGAGAAATTAGTTCCATACTCAAGAGTTAAGGTGTTCTTTTAGGAAGATTAACAGGTTAATTTGGTGAAACAAACCATCAATCGCTCATACACAAGTTCAAGCTGAAGCTGAAGAAAATTAAAACAAGTCCACCAGAGCCAAAATATGACCTTGAGTACATTGCACCTGAATTTAGAGATCATGTCAAAGTAGATCTGATGCATTAGACACTGATGACTGAAGACTAAAAGAGTTGTGAGAGGACATCAAGAAGATTAGACACAAAGAAAGCTAAAGGTCATTCTAAAGACAAAAAGAAAAAAAGACCAAAATGGATGTCAGAGGAGACTCTGAAACTTGCTCTCCACTGTAGAGATGCTAGGGCAAATGGAAGAAATGAGTAAGTCAAAGAGCTAAATAGAAAATTGTAAAGGGCAGCTCAGGATGACAAAATAAAGTATTACAATGAAATATGTAAAGACCTGGAGTTAGAAAACTAAAACTAAAAACCAGAAAGAACATGTTCAGTATTTCTCAAGCTGAAGAGAACTGAAGAAACAATTAGAACCTCAACTTGCAATACTGAAGGATTCTATGGCACTGTGGGTTACTGTGCTGGACTGCAAGGTCGGTTTGAACCTCAAGGTTAGCAGTTCAAACTCACCAGCCGCTCCTCAGAAACCCTAGGCAAGATAGCTATGAATCAGAATTGACACAACAGCACTTAACAGCAACAACAATGCATCTAAACGGGAGCATTGTGGCTACATACAATAAGCACTTGACTGTGAACCACAAGGTGATCAGTTTGAGCCTGCCACCCACTCCACAGAAAAAAGATGAGGCTTACTGCTCTTGTAAAGATTTAAATCCTCAGAAACCCTACACAGAGTTACCATGAATCGGAACCAACTCCACGGCACAACAACATGAGCAAAATACTTAATGATGCAAAAAGCATCAAAAGAAGATGGAAGGAATACAGAGTCACTATGCCAAAAATAAATGGTCACTGTTCAACCATTTCAAGAGGTAGTATATGACGAAGAACCAATGGTACTAAAGAAAGAAGTCTAAGAGGCACTGAAGGCATTGGCAAAATACTTACTGAGAAAAGTCAAAGACTACAGCCTTCAGTATGGATTGCACCTCAATGTAAAGAAAACAAAAATCCTCACCACTGGACTAATAAATAACATCATGATAAATGGAGAAAAGATTGAAGCTGTCAATGACTTCATTTTGCTTGGATCCACAGTCAACACTCATGCAAGTAGCAGCCAAGAAATCAAAGGATGTATTGCATTCAGCGAATCTGCTGCACACGACTTCTTTAAAATATTCAAGAGCAAAAAGATCGCTTTGAGGACTAATGTTTGTCCTATCCAAGTCACGGTGTTTTCAATAGTCTCATATGCATGTGAAAGTTGGACAATGAATAAGGAAGACCATAGAAAAATGGATGCTTTTGAACTGTGGTGTTGGAGAAGAATATTGAAGGTACCATGGACTGTCAGAAAAACGAACAGATCTGCATTGAAAGAAGTACAGCTGGAGTGCTCCTTAGACACCAGGATGGTGAAATTTTGTATCTCATACTTAGGACATGTTATCAGGAGGGACCAGTCCCTGTAGAAGGATGTCATGCTTGGTAAAGTGGAGGATCAGTGAAAAAGAGGAAGACTCCCAACAAGATGGATTGGCACAGTGGCAGCAGCAATGGGCTCACGCATAACAATTATGAGGATGGTGCAGGACTGGGTGGTGTTTTGTTCTATTACGCATAGGGTCTCTATGAGTCAGACGGCACATAACAACAACAATAATTCAGTTTCAGAAATGTTCAGGTACTGTTCTTCCAGTCATCTGTGCCTACTGGCAGGCCTCTCTCTATTTGAGCAGTGTTACTGAGCTCTTTTAGGGCCACTGATAAATGCCTAAAGGGCACATCACTTCACCATACACCTCAGCCTGAAGGCACTTGGCTCTAGCTCCATGAGTCATCAAACCTAACTCCTCCAACTAAGTGGCTGGTGTACCCCATTCTGCAAGTAAGCCTCCTGCCCAAAGTCACTCAGCTTGACTTGCTCCGTGGGCTGGGCAGTCCACCACTCTGTCTTGGGCTCTGGCTTTTGGTTCCTCTGCTGCTGCTCCTTTATCATTCCTCAGGTGTCATAGCTTTCTGTCCCTGGGTCAAGTAGGTTCAATGTGCAGTGATCTCAGGGTCCAAAGGACCTGCTCCACTCCTGGCTCCTTCTGATAGTAGTGAGATCCTCCCTCTGGCTTCTGAGATGGCTCATTTTATACTCATGTTAGAATTCCAAGTATTTACAATCACAATGAACTCTATTAATAATCATTAACAACCGGGTCATACCATTTCCTACCTCCTCTTACCCAAACCCAGAAAGGCAAAAGCATTGTCTGGTAGGAGTTACAAAAACTATAGGTTAAAGAGTCATATAAAAGAATTCACTATACTGTAAGGACCCAACACCTGCCCTGGCTCCTGAGAGGAAAGTTTGAACTTGAGCTTAAATTTAAACACAGAGAACAGGGTTTTGCTCTTCGGTGGTCTGAACCAGAAATGAGGAACTGTGTTCTGCTGGGATTTTGCCACACTGAGTCAGCTCTGTGGCATTTGGGCCAGGGTATGCTGCACCTGACTCCTGAGGGGTCACCCCTACACTCACTCCTTCAGCACGTTTCTACTCCCTCATCTCCTGGGGTCTTGCTGGACACACAGGGAAGCTCAGGTCAAAGTCACTTTCTGTTTGTGTGTCATCTTCTTGTTAAAAGTATTTAAGAAGTCATGTTCTGGTAAGGTCTGTTTTGTACCTACAAAAGAGCAGACTTTGCAGAGTCAGGTGACATTAGGGGTCCGTTTACAATCTCACCTTATCAGGGACCTGGTTGCTAAGGGACCTTTCTGTAGAGATTAGTGATTAAAAACAAAATTCAACAAAGAGCTGAGGCTGAGAAAGAAAATCCTCCTGCTGATTCAGGAAAAGGAGTCACAAGTTTCAAACGCTCAGGAGACATCACATTTACAGTACTTTTCTCTCTTTTCCTCTCTGCAGATTATAAAGTCTTCTTCAGAGGAGCTGGAGGGGTTAGGAGAAGGTCCTTAATTAGACACTGAAGATCAAGACTGGGAAAAACCGCCTACCAGTACTCTTGACAAATCCAACCAGCTTTGGTGCATGCCCAAGAAAGTCAAAAGATTCTGAGTCCATTAAATCTACCCAAGCCTAAGGAAACACCAAGATGAAACTAAGTACCGTTAACAAAGATATCAGTCTGCACATAGGTGCTCCAGCACATATGTCTCCGGGTCTAGCTCCAACTACATATACTATTTTAAATGAGTATCTGTTCTTTGTTTTGGGTTATTTTAATGAAGAGCCCTATTTTAATGTATTTAACACCATTGCCACTAGACAAGTATTTGTCAATTACTACTGCCTTTGGGGAGCCAAGAAATTCAAACTCACCTGGTAGCTGTTTGTTCTAATTACAGACAAGGAACCTCAAAGGAAATAAACAGGTTGTGTTTATATATAAATATAAATGATGTTACTCTATATGGTTCTCCTATTTGTCATTCTTGATCAATATCTATTAACAAATCACATCCTGGAAGTAACAAGTTTTAAAAACCTGAAAATGTGGGTAGTCAGTGTTCTAAAGATGAGTAAATATAGCAGGGAATGGGAAGCAGACATGGCATCTCTCTGGCCTGGTGCAGCTGGGCTTGAGGCAAAAACGGAGTTAAATGGCTCAGGCAGTATGGCCTGAGGGAAGTCCACATTCCTGCTGACCCTCTGCTGGCTCCATTTGTTTAGATGGAAGTGATGAAAGGAAGCCTCCCCCAAATCCTCACACAGAGAAAACACTTTCAAGTTTGGCCACTGTGAAGGGTGGAGGCATTCCATATAATACAGGTTAGGCCCTTTGGAGAATACAAGGGTCAAAGAGAGATCCTTGGGATTACAAGATATCTTCAGGGACTCCTTTGATTCAAAGATGTAGAAAAGGAAATACTGGAATTCCCATAAGGAGACGTCCAAATATGCTGTGACTGAACCACTTATTTCCCACCAAATATCTATGTGTTCATCTCCATTTCTAGCTCTGTTTAGTGACTGTTAGTAGAGACAGGTGCAGCTTCTGAAGTGAAGTATGTATAGAGTTGAGACTAGATGCACCAACATTCTCTCTTCTATCTTGGGGCTGTGGAGGCCGCATGCTGAGTGCAAGATGAGTTGAGTAGCACTCCTCCATCAACCCACGTTGAGCACATCGCATGGGCATGCAATAAGCTTCACAGGGCCATGTCTCTGAGCCTTCAGAGTTAGTTGCCTCCTGCAGTTTAGGTTGACCTCATTGGATGTAGATGCACCTCATACTTGTATCCATATCAACCATCAGATTAGGAGGCAATAGAACTTCTACCAAAAACCCAATGTGTGATCTTGAAGAAGTCATTCTTTTCTGGGTATCAGTTTCCTCGTGTAGAAATTTAAAGTTGGATAAGCTGACCTTTTGGCTCTGACATTCTGTATTTCTTTCTTTCTTTTTAAGTATTTTGGTCTGGTACTGTCTGAAAAATTACTAGTTGCTTAAATTAGTGTCTTTCTAAATTTATCTATCAAACTACCTCTCCATCGGAGTCCTGGTGTGGTGCTGTGTGTTAATGTGCTGGACTACAAAGTCAGTTTGAACTGCAAAGTCGGCAGTTCAAGCTCACCGGCTGCTCCTTAGAAACCCTATACAGGGTTGCTATGGGTCAGAACCAACTCGACGGCACTTAACAACAACAACAACAACCTCTCCATCCAACTATTCATCTACCCATCTATCCATTCTCCCATCAGCCCCTCCTCCCTTGCATCTTTTCATTCATTTTACATCTGTATCATTTCAGAAGGAGCTGGGTACAGGGTGGCCAAGGAATGGCTGGTGGGTTTGAACCACTGACCTTGCAGTAAGCGGTCCAGTGTTTATCCTCCAGCAGCACACCAGGACTCCAGAGGGAGCTGGGGCAACTGAAATAGTCGTTGTGACTGACAAGTTTGCCTCCCCTTTCCTGCATCTTGAAGAGGCTTCCCAGGATTCCAGCCACCCCTTGCCCAGAGAAAAGCTAGACAGCTGTGAGCCAAACCAAGAGCATCTCAAAAGGACCAGGACCCCAGGATGCTAGGACCCCAGGATCATGAGCATCCACCTCTATCTATTTTCCAGAACAAATTCCATGCCTGTATCCCCACTTCAAATGTTTGGGGCTTGAGGCTATAGGGTAATACTCCCTACCCTGCCACCATCTGTCCAAGGTCTTAGCTTAGCTCTGTGGGCCCTGACCCCAAAGTCGAGACTTCCTCTGAGCAGCTCTGAAGGGGTATGGTAGCAAGGCACTTAGGTGTCAGAAGACCGGGACAAATGGCTAACCATTCCAACCTCAGGATCCTCGCCCAATAAATGGGACTAAGAATGTGTGTCTCTCCAGCTCCAATAAATAGGTAAGTGAAAGGAAGGATGAAAACAATGAAAGTGATTGGTACATGGAAAGTGATTGGTACATGAAAGTGATTGGTACATGGGAAATCGCTATGCAAATAGGAGCTGCTGTTATCCAATAGGGAGTCCTGCTGGCATAGTGGCTTAAACCCACTGGCCATTCCTCAGGACTAAGAATGTCCACTCTTGTGAAGATTTATAGCCTCAGAAATCTGTCCTGTAATAGAAGATGTAGACTATGGGTCCATCAAGCAACTTGATGCCAGTGGATTTAGTTCCCCGATGAAGGATCTTGGGTAACACAGTGGTTAAAAGTACTCAGATGCAATCCGATAGGTTAGTGGTTTGAATTCACAGAAGAAAGATGTAACTGTTTGCTTCCATAAAAATTGATAGCCTTGGAAGCCCTATGGGGCAGTTCTGTTCTATCCTATAGGATCTCCCTGAGTCAGCATTGACTTGATGGCAGTAGATTGAGGTCAGTTAGGGTTAGATTACCCAACATTCATTCATCTCGCAAGCACATTTTCTGCCAACAGCTGTGGAAGACAGGGAGAAGAGATGCAATCTGTTCTCAAGGAGATCCCAGGCCAAATGGAGAGACAGACAGACAGACTGAGTCTTTATAACTGGGTGTGGTAAGCATATTAATAAAGGCATGCTGAGGTGGCATCCTGGAGGGCCGGCATCATCCCTGAAGGATGAACAGAATTTTAGCAGATGAAAAGGAACGAGAGGAGGGTTCCAGGCAGAGGGACCTACCTGCACGTGCAGACAGGGGAGGGTGGGGTTGTACAACACACTCAGAGCTCAGCCTTGCAGCCACCAGCAAGCAACCAGGAAGGTGAGCAGTGAACATGAATCTGGCTAATGGATGAAGAGGATGGGTGTCGGGAAGCAGAAAGAGTGCTCTGCTGCTGTGTTCCCAGCTTCCACGAGAACCGGTCTGTGAACCCACGTTTCCAGCTTCCAGCTTCGCTGTACCCTCCCCCTCTCTGCAGTACTCCCTGAAACTATTAACCAGCTGCTCTGCACACAGTTGGAACCTCTGGGCATTTCTCTCCACTGCAGCAAACCCAAAACCCAAACCCACAGCCACTGAATTCGAACTCATAGGACCCTACAGAACAGAGTAGAACTGACCCACAGACTTTGCAAAGCTCTATTGTTTACAGATGCAGACGATCGCATCTTTCTCCCTTGGATTGGCTAGTGGATTCAAACCATCAATCTTTCAGTTAGCAGCCCAGTGCTTAACCACAGTGCCACCAGGGTTTCTATACCATCTGCACTGGGTGGTGCAAATTGTTCATACTTGGCTGGTAATGGAAAGATTGGTACCCAACTTTGGAAGAAAGTGCTGGTGATCTGCTTCCCAAAAACCAACCATTGAAAACCCTATGAAGCTCAGTTCTACTCTGACACTCATGGGGTTACCATGAGTCCGAATCTACTTGGTGATAGTCGGTATGCGGTATCTGTACCAGGTGTGTCGGATCAGCTGGACACTATGATGCTGTAGGATCAGCACTGGACTGTGAACCAAAAGGTTGGTTCAAATCCACCAGCTGCTCCTTGGAAACCTTGTACAGGGTCGCTATGGAACTGACTCAGTGGTACTTAATAACAACAATGTCAGTTCAAACCATATCTTCTATCTCTTATCGCTGTTCCTGCTATCTCAGAAGGAGCAGAGAGCCCCCCCCCTCCCATTTGTTCCCTAGGGGAAGGGGCAGGTAACCCTACACCTTGTGGGTTTCCCATGTTTCCCATGTTCTGCATACCACCCTTAACAGCCCTGACACTTATGGAGCCTACTATAGAAAGACCCCATGATATAAAAATACCCTAGCTCACTCCCCTCTGGTAGAAAAACTTCACTGTCCAACAGGCCACCACTGGAGACAGCTGTCCACGTCATTTGCCAGTGAGTTTCCCCGTCAGCAAACCATCTCTTTTATTTTCTTTTCTGTAATACATTCATGTTTCTCAGATTGAGTCCTGGTGGGTTTTCCAGTCTCTCAGTAATTACGTACACAGAAGGCCTTTTCCTTCTGGGCCTAAAACCCAACAGGGTGGAAGAATATGTTCAAGGAAGACACTCAGTGACACAAGACTTGCTCAGAGACACACACCTGTGCAGAAATTTATGATCCTGGCTTGTGTGCTTCCCAACGTAAGGGTGCTAAAGCACATCACACACTTACACACACACACATACACTAAAACTCCAGGCCCTCTCCAAAATTTGTCACAGCACATGTACTGTCTAACTGTCCCTCTTTTACACCTGTACTCCCTCCTGCCCAGTCACCCAGCATTCCATCAGCCAGTCAGCTCTCCTGACATCAACCCCTCACCTTATCACCCACTCCCCCCTCCCACCCCTGCAAGATGGCTCACCCTTATTATTTTCAACATGAAGATTCAACTGAGGAAGAGTAAGCAGCCATTGGGCTGTGCTTTGCAAACTCCTCCTCACTCCCATTTTGTTTTCTGGAGAACACTTAGCAGGAATGGCTAATTTATGAAGTCCCTGAAGATTTGAACTTGATGCAGAATTGGCAGCAGCATTCAGTGGGTTAGAGTCTAATTGGGGTGGAGAAGAAGCCAGAAAGAAGCCGAGCTAGAAGGGCGGGGTGGGGGCAGCAGAAGTGGGGGAGGGAAGAAGCCACAGACCAGGGTCCTGAGCAATCTTCCTCCCAGTGAGGGAGCTAACAGAAGACACCCAGAGAGAGAGAGAGAGAGAGAGAGAGAGAGTGTGTGTGTGTGTGTGTGTGTGTGTGTGTTGGAGGGATGACATAGGACACAGGGTGAGACCAAGATGAGCAGGAAGGCAGAGGGGTGAGGGTCTAAGTGGTTGAGTGACCACCCATCATTGGGAACAGCCTAACCCAGCCCAGGAAATTATCCAAGTAGTAGGGCTTACTAAGAAATTCAGTCCTCCCTTGGATTTCTGCCAACGCCACAAGATCAAATCCCACTTAAGTCAACTCACTTCTCATCTCTCCTGTTCTCTGGTCCAGGGTCTAGACAGTTCCTGGAATCTAACCAGCACTTCGAACCAGTTCATTCTGGTTCTATCTCCTGCAGAGAATTTGCCTTTCCATTCCGGATAAATTGCAACTGAATCTACAGTTTAACAAGATCCCCTGGTATACACAAGTATCACTTGGGGATCGTTTTAAAATATAGGTTCTGATTCCATTGATATGGGATCAAAAGGCAAATTCTCAGCAGGGGGTTGAACCAAGATGAACCAGTTCGAAGGCCTGCACCAAAAAACGGCATTCCCACGTGGTTTCCAATGAGTTTCTTGTTGTTCTTGAGTGCCATCGAGTCAGTTCCAGCTCTTAGTGACCTGTATAGGGTTTCTGATGAGTGACTGGTGGGTTTGAAGTGCTGATCTTGTGGTTCAAGCCGACCTTTCGGTCCAGTACATTATCCCACAGCACCACACTGGGACTCCTAAAGTGGATTGGAGTCCTGGTGTGATGCCATAGGATAAGCACTGGACTGCAAGGGCTGTTTGAACTACAAGGTCAGCAGTTCAAACTCACCAGCCACTCTTCAGAAACCCTATATAGAGTTGTCATGGAACTGTCTTGATGGCACTTAACAAGAGTGGTTTGGATTGATTAAGAGAGGCCATGGAATAAAGGTCTGGCCATCTGTATCTGTAAATATAAAGCCAAAAACATTACCTTTGAGTTCCTTTCAACTGACAGCAACCCTAAGGGGCAAAGTAGAACTCCCTGCCCCATAGAGTGTCTAAACCTGTCATCTGTATGAAATCAGACTGCTCTCTCCAGCTTCCTCCCACAGGAGGCTGGTGAATTAGAACCACCAACCTTTTGGTTAGCATCCATTGCAGTACCAGGACTCCTATCAATAAAGATTAAAACAAAGAAAACCCTGAAGCATAGTTCCACTCTGAAACACCTGAGGTGTCCATGAGTCTGATTCAGCTAGCGGCAATGGGTTTGGTTTGGGGGGGGGAGGGGAGGATGGAGGGGAGAGGTGGGAATTTACCCAGCAAGCACTACACACCGGCCAGAGCTAGGCTTCCCACACTCTGAGGCCCTGTCCAGACCCATCAGGAGGAATCACAATCAGCTGGGGTGGTAATGGAGGGTGGAGAAACATGGGGGTCCTGCTAAATCACCCAGTGGGATGGCACCTGGGGAAGCAGACTCAGCCCCACCCTGAAGCTACAAGCCCCCATTCTTCCTCCCTCTCCTGTTCTTAGTCCTAGGTTCACCTGCTAGCTTTTATGCACTGAGTGTTACCTTCTTTTGTTTCCCTGCACAATAGTCATTCTATTCCGCAGTTTGTTTTTGCTCTGCATACAAAGCCCTGCCTAACAGACTGAGGGTGGAGGTGCAGGCTCTGCTGGCTCTATCTTCTGTAGGATCCCGTTGTTCCCACGAGAACCTCACTGATCTGAACCCCATTTATGACAGTCTGAAAACCCTTGTGCTTTGCTCTAGGAAGAACATAATGTCAAGTAAACTTGTTGCTGAGTTTGCTGAGTTGCATTCTCCATGAGCCTTTCAGGGTTTTGCAGGCTGCGTTGGTGAATATTGATTGTTTGACTCCTGCATCTTATCTCCCTACAATGCCCTAGATGGGACATTCTGTAGCACACAGGACCTTGTCATCCTTGTCACCCCTATAAGGCTAGGGGCCTGCTTGGCTGCCTAGGAACTGAACGTCTGAACTCCAGCTGTCAACTGAAGCTAACTTTAGAGTCTCCTTGGGAATTCTATACCCACGTATGCTAATGTTCAGGCTCTACCACAGAGGGTCTCCTTTACTGATCCAGGGTGATTCTAATGGTTACAGTGGAGTGTCCCTGTCACTTCTGGGAGGTCCGTGTGAGCGGAGTGGGGACAAAGACTGAGTGAGACACAGCTTGTCTCAAGACAGTGGTGCTCCATGCTGAATGCTCATTAAAACACCCTGGAATATTTAAGATGTACTGCTGTCTGGCCCCAAGCCCTGTGGTTCTGACTTAATTGGGCTGGGCTGGGACCAGGAGTCCCTAAGTGCAGCCAGGGAAGCCCAAGAACTGGAGAACATGCACTTACTTTGCAGTCAGACTAACCAAAACTAACATCAGGGCTCTGCTAAGAGACTTTGAACAGAGTCATTAGCACCTCTGAGTCTCATTGTTCTCATTTCCAATATTGGGATGCTGTGACCATCTTGCAGGGTTGGCTTCACCTGTGTACCTGGGGGGCTTCCTTCCCCCTCCTTGTCTAGGTTACCTGTCTCCCTTGTCCAAAGGGCAAATTGGCCTCTAGCAATTAACGATGATACTAATAAACAATTTGTTCTTATCAACAAAAAGATGCTGCTTTGGTGCAGCATGAAAAAGAGGGTGCCATGGCCAGCTTGTTTGCCCAGGCTTGGGGAGTCTCCCCAGGCTCAGGGAGGTGTCTGGACTACACCTTTTTTCCTTTGGTTCATCAAATCCCACTTCAGGGTGTTGGCACTTTGGATTCAAATTTCAGTTCATTAGCATCTACCATTGTAGAATAAGTGCTGGACTGCTAATCATGAGGTTGGTAGTTCAAACCCACCAGTCACTCCTTGGAACCCCTACAAGGGTTGTTTTGAGTCAAAAACTGACTCAGTGGTACTTGACAACCATAAACCTTATGGAAATTCACCAGGGAGCTCTGCATCTAATTGAAGTCTTGCATGCTACATCTTATAGGAAAGAAGAGAATTGTTTTGTGTTAGAAAGAATCACATTTGTATCGTAATATTTATATGAAGCAATTTGGCTCAGGGGCTGAACCTCAATTTAAAATAGGATGGCAGGGAT
The DNA here is from genome assembly GCF_000296735.1 of Chrysochloris asiatica. Lineage (NCBI taxonomy): Eukaryota > Metazoa > Chordata > Mammalia > Afrosoricida > Chrysochloridae > Chrysochloris > Chrysochloris asiatica. Next base: position 800,273 of record NW_006408559.1, read on the forward strand.
TCTAGACATTTATCAGTGTTCTCCAGGGCTCCCCAATTCCATTTGCTCATCTAGATTTTAGACAGATTTTTAAAAAACAGAGTTGAAAATACCACTGCTGCTTTGACCACAACCAATACTACTTCTTGGAAAGCCTGCACAGGGTCGCTATGAGTCAGAAATTACTTGAAGGCACTTAACAACAACTATTACTATTACTTTATCAAACATGTGATACATCTCCAGGGACCGATTCCAGGTGATGAGATGTCTAAAGTATATGAGACATTGCTGCCGCCACCATCACACCACTACCACTGGCCCTCCTGCTATTACTACCACTAACCCCACTACTATTACTACCACTACCCCTCCTGCTATTACTACCACTACCCCCATTACTATTACTACCACTACCCCCATTACTATTACTACCACTACCCCCACTACTATTACTACCACTACCCCTACTGCTATTACTACCACTACCCCCAATACTATTACTACCACTACCCCACTACTATTACTACCACTAACCCCACTACTATTACTACCACTAACCCCACTACTATTACTACCACTACCCCCACTACTATTACTACCACTACCCCACTTCGAGAACGAGAACTTCGAGCGGCTGGAAGGAGAACTTTGAGCGGCCAGAACTTCGAGGGGCTACGTGTTGGGCCACAAGGCTGTTTAACTGCAAGTTGCGGAAAGCCTCATCTCTCTCATGTAGAGGGCCTGGAGGATTTGAGCTGCTGACCACGAGGTTCACAACCAGGTTTTTGTTTGTTTGTTTGTTTGTTTGTTTGT
>NW_006408559.1:801797-802191 GCF_000296735.1 Chrysochloris asiatica
TACTACCACTACCCCCAATACTATTACTACCACTACCCCCACTACTATTACTACCACTGCCCCAATAGTATTACTACCACTACCCCTACTGCTATTACTACCACTACCCCACTACTATTACTACCACTACCCCCAATACTATTACTACCACTACCCCCACTACTATTACTACCACTACCCCTCCTGCTATTACTACCACTAACCCCACTACTATTACTACCACTACCCCTAATACTATTACTACCACTACCCCCACTACTATTACTACCACTACCCCCACTACTATTACTACCACTACCCCAATACTATTACTACCACTACCCCCACTACTATTACTACCACTACCCCCACTACTATTACTACCACTGCCCCAATAGTATTACTACCACTCACT
>NW_006408559.1:802291-811754 GCF_000296735.1 Chrysochloris asiatica
TACTATTACTATCACTACCCCCAATACTATTACTACCACTGCCCCCACTACTATTACTACCACTACCCCACTACTATTACTCCTGCCACTATGACTACCCACATTATTATTACTATCACTACCACCCATACTACTACTACCCCCACTGCTATTCCTATGACTACCACCACTATTACTGCTTTAACGTGCAGTCATGTTAAAGAACAAAAAAATGACTTTGAGGACTAAGATATGCCTAACCCAAACCATGGTAATTTCAATCGTCTCATACACATGTGAAACCTGGACAGAGAATAAACACCTCACATCCTTTTGACATCCCTGGAAAGGGACACTATGCTTACTAAAGCAGAGGGACCACAACAAAGAACAAGACGCTCCATGAGATGGATGACACAGTGGCTGCAACAATGGGCTCCAATACAGAAATGATTGTGAGGAGGGGCTTTCTCTCTGTTGTACCTAGGGTCACTGTGAGTTGGCACTGACTAACAGGAACAACCACCAACCACAGATGTGCCATTCCACAGCACATGCTTGGTGCCTGCATCAGCAGGCAGTAGGGCAAGGTTTCACAACCTTGCAGAGTGTAACTTAGGAGCATTATTAAGAAGCTTCATTTCCCAAGTGTGCCTGCCCATCCATCTCTCAGAACCTGCAGTCTGGTCTGCACTCTGCTAGGTATAGAGAGAAGTGAAGATAAAATGTATGTGGGGTGTGCCTTTTGCCCTCAAATAAATGTGATTTGGAACTTCAGATAATTCATACATAGAAAGGAGGGGCAGGTCAGATTCTCTAGAGCAGGGGATGTCCCCACTGTCCTCAAAAAGAGCAGAGTTTGGGTAATGCCAGGGAGCCCAGGATGAGTGGAGAAGGAAGTGGTTCAGTGATGGGGACATTAAGGAATAGAGGGAAATAGGCAGGAAAGGCAGGCAGGGGTGAGTGCAAGGAGGAATTCAATTACTTTTAGAATCTTTGCAGAGGTGAAACAATTGGTCCAAAGGTGAGTGTATTTTAAGATCTTTGATGCACATCTCCACAAAGGATGACCCAACATCCAGTGGGCCAGGCAGTAAGATGCCAGTTGCCTGGATTGGGAAATGCACAAGAAGGAGATGCAGGGGCTGGAGGAGTTGGAAGGAGTTTAACATTTCAGCTCAACAAATATTTACAGATGACTGGGATGGAGATGGGGGTGCAGAGATGATTGAGACACATTCATTCCTGTCCTTGGGAAGTTCAGTCTGCTGGGAGAGACAGACCACAGCCCAGCAGAAGATATAAAATTCCCCAGCTCCTCACCTGGGAAATTCCAGACTCCCGCAAAAGCTATAAGCAAGCGGGGTTTTGAGTTGGAATGGTTTCTAAGTTGGACAGTCTGCCCTGGCAGGGTTCTACTTCTGTGAGGCACTTGATTTACCTCTGCAGAGCTACTCACACCAACTCTCCTAGGGTTCCCACTCAATGTTGCTACTTTCTAAGGCTCAATACGTTTCCTGGTTGCCCCATTGGCTGACTCCATTTTCTAGCATATTCCTTGTCCTCAGCTACTTTCCTTCAGCTTTGGAACAATTTCCAAAGTGCTTGGTGGGACCTGCGCATCTCCCTGCAACTGGTGTCACTATGTCTTCTCGTGTCAGCAGGTAAACCAAGTACAGCAGAGACAACTCGGACTCACCATGGCCTTCCAAGTGTCAGAATAGAACTGAGCCCCAGAGAGGTTTTCAATGGCTGATTTTAAGAGGTCTTTCTTTCAAGATACCTCTGGGGGGACTGGAAACTCCAGCATTCTGGTTAATAACCAAGCACACTAGACTTTTTCATCATCCATGGACTCTGGTCCACAGGGAGGAGATCAATAACTGGGGCTTTTGTCTGGGGAGGGTCCCTGTGCATTAGGAACCTAAGGTCTTAACCTCTGCATGCCTAGTAACCCAGCTTTAAAAAATGATTCTCGGGAAATAAACATGGACATTAGCAGAGATTTCTCTCCAAGATTATGCATAAGAACATTGTTTATGAGACGGGGAAATCACCAAGAGTGATCTAAATGTTCAGCAATAGGGAATTGGTTAAATAATTTATAGCTTATCTATATACACTGCAGCCATTGTAAATTACATCGAAGAGGAATATTTAATGGCATGAAAGAAAGTTTAAGATGATTGAAAATATCACCTTGTAAAGCACACATGTACTGTATGAGTCTTTTTTCTTATAGAAAAAAATTATATATATATATATATAGAGAGAGAGAGAGAGAGGGAGACAAGGAAAAATGGAAGCTATGCATTAAGAATATAAACATTGAATTTCAGGGCTGTGGAATTCTAAGAAGTTTAAATAATCTTCTCTGAATGTTTTCTACAAGAAATATTTGTTCCTTGCATAATCAGAATCAATGATGCTTTTTTAATTTTAGGTGACACTTTCCCGGGTACAGGACAGTGACTCCCACCTGCCACATGTCCAGGCTGGTGTCGCACTGCTGGTTAACAACTAGGCCAGTTCAGGAGGGTCCCCCCACTCCCCCACCCCCACCGAGCTCAGGGCCTCCTCCACAGGGGCCTATAAAGCAACTCACTTATGCAAAACGCAACAGGAGACACACGCCTGGTAGAGGTGGACTGTCCTCAGCCCTGGGCAAGCAGATCTTCCAACTCAGCCCTGTCATGATGGGACAAACCAGAATCAGCCCCATGGTGTGTAAAAGCAAGCAGGCTAGACAGACTTTCAGGTCAGGCACACTGGAATCCCTTCCCCACTTGACTGCTCTGTCTAGGCAAACCCGGCACCTTCTCCAGGAGCCTTCCTGATGCTCCCCACCGTGTGGTGGCCTGGAGTGCTCCTGCTCTAATGTAGAGTGCCTACCGAATGGTTTCCTTGCAACTCTATGATCCTCAAAGAAACCTAATGAAGTGGGACTTCAATAGTATTGTTGCAAATGAGGAAATGGAGGCAGAGAGGATGTAATTCTAATAAGTTCACATACTAATTAAAAAGTGAAGGAGCTCTGGTAGCGTAGTGGTTATGAATCGGGCTGTGAACTGCAAGGTCAGCAGTTCAAAACTACCAGCTGTTCCACAGGAGAAAGATGAGGCTTTTTGTTCTGGTAAAGATTTACAGCCTCGGAAACCCTGTACAGGGTCACTATGAGTTGGAACCAACTCCATGGCACATAACCACCACCACCACAATAAAAAGTGACCTGAAGAATTCACAGGTGTCACTCACTAAAAGGTTGGTAGCTCAAACTCACCCAGAGTCACCTCAGAAGGGAGGCCTACTTCCAGAACCTCACAGCCTTGAAAACGCTATAGACCATAAACTAACAGCAGCACAGCCCCAGGGCTAGGCCTCCAAACACCGTCCCAATCACCCTCTCTGCTAGACATTACTGCTACATGTTCCTAGAAGACTGAATTTCCCCAGGATGGAACTATGCCTTCCACTTCCAAGGTCCACAGTGATGGATACAGGGTGGGTCCAGATACCTTCTCAGTGATGCGTGGTCTGGACACCTGAAGCCCACCTTTATTACTCCTCTAATTGCAGGAGAATGGATGTACCCTCAACAAGTTGGATTCCGCTGTCTACCAGTGATTATGTAACCAGTCTGGTAAAAATCCTGTTTAGGGATACATGTTGGACTGGTGACGGGGCAGCCACAGGGTGACTGAGGTCTGACAAGGCTCAGGATTCAACAGGACTGGAGGTTTCAGTCTGTGCATCCACAAATGCCCTGGTACCTGGGGAGTATCCAGCTCTACCAAGCACCAATGACCCGTTCCTCCAGCAGAAGATCAGGTGAGAGAAAGCATGCAGCCCAGGGCTGGAGCCTGCTGGAGCGACCTATTGGCTGCTAGTTCTTCCTTCAGGGTTTCCAGGCTGGGTTCCAAGTCAGGATGTCAGAAGCTGTTTCTAAAGTCTGGGCAAAACAGCACAAGAATATTAGCAGGCGTTATCTCTGCGTGGAGGGATGAGGGATGACTTTTGTCATGGCTCTGCTTCTCTGCATTTTCTAATTTTCTGCAGTGAATATGATTATTTGGGCAATTAAATAATTAGAGGGAGGGTAAAGTCGCTGTTCTTGTGCTGTTCCTTGTAGGGCTCTTTCCTCAACCTTGTGCAGTCTGCTAAACTCCAAGGTGCCCTCTATTCCCTGTTTTTTCTCAGCGAGCCCTCTGATCTTCCCACTAGTACATCCCATCCCCACTTGCTCCTTTCCCATCCTCCATTGCACACTACCATTACCACATGGTGACCCATGTGTGGCAGAGTAGAACTGAGTTCATGTTGCTGTTATTGTTAGGTGCCATCAAGTGGGTTCCAACTCATAGCCACCCCTAGGTACAACAGTATGACATCCTGCCCCATTCTCACAATCGCTGTGTTTGAGTCCACGGTTGGACATTGTGTCCATTCATTTCCTTGAGATTCTTCCTCTTTTTTGTTGACACTCTAATTTAACAAGCATGATCTCCTTCTCCAGGGATTGGCTCCTGCTGATAACATATCCAAAATACATGAGATGAAGTCTCACCATCTTCACTGTACTTCTTCCAAAACAGATTTACTCATTCTTCTGGTGGTCCATGGTCTATTCAATATTCTTTGCCAACACCATGATTCAAATGCATTCATTTTTCTTCAGTGTCACTTACTCATTGTCTGGATTTTTCATGCATGTGAGGTGAATGAAATACCATGGCTTGTCCCAGGTGTGCCTTATAGTCCTCAAAGAGACATCTTTGCTTTTGAACACTTTAAAGAGGTCTTTTGCAGCAGATTTGTCCAATGCAATAAGTCATCTGATTTCTTCACTGCTGTGATAAATCCTTGTAAAATGAAATCCTTGACAAATGCAATCTTTTCTCTGTTTATCATGATGTTGCTCATTGGTCCAGTTTGAGGATTTTTGTTTTCTTTACATTGATGAGTAGTCCATACTAAAGGTTGTAGTATTTGATCATCATCAGTAAGTGCTTCACGTCCTCTTTACTTTCAGCCAGCAAGGTCTGCATTTCCCAGGTTGTTAATGAGTCTTCCTCCAATCCTCCTGCTGCATCTTGTTCATAAAGTCCAGCTTCTCAGATTATTTGCTCAGATATGGTGAAAGAATATAACCCAGGCACACACCTTTCTTGATTTTAAACTATTCAGTTCTGTTTGAACAACTAATTGGTCTATGTATGGGTCCCACGTGAGCATAATTAAGTGTGCTTGGGTTCCTATCCTTGACAATGTTATCCATAATTTGTTACAATCCACACAGTCTAATGCCTTGGCATAGTCAATAAAACACATCTTCCTGGTATTCTCTGCTTTTGGCCAAGGTCTATCTAACACCAGCAATATTGCCCCTCATTCCATATTCTCTTTTGAATTTGGCTTGAATTTCTGAGAGTTCCATGTGATGTTCAGGAGTCCTGGTGTGGTGCTGTGGGTTAATGGGCTAGACTACAGGGTGGGTTTGAACCACAAGGTCGGTGGTTCAAGGTCACCAGCTATTCCTTGGAAACCCTTACAGGGTCACTCTGAGTCAGAACCAACTCGATGGCACTGAACAACAGCAACAAGCATGTGATGTTCATGATATTGTTCAGAGTAGAACCACACTCATAGAGGTTTTGTGTTGTTTTTAAATGTATTTGTTTTTGATAAGAATCAACAGCAGAACATACACCAATTCAACAGTTTCTGCGAGGACAATTTAGTGACACTGACGACATTCTCACCCTCCTTCTCCAAGTTGTTCCTCTCATTGACACAAACTCACTGGCCCCTAAGGTTCCTAGTTTATCTTTTGATTTGCTATTGCCAATTTGATACTATATAGACAGAACTTAAAAGAACATAATGCTGTCAAGGCAAACATTCTTTACTAGTGAAGTTAAACCACTGTCTGATTGTAAGAAGACTTGGGGGACATTTTTGGTTTAAGGTTTAAAGATGATCTCAGAACAATAGTTCTAGGGGTTCATTCAGCCTCCATGGTGCAAGAAAAGACTGAATCCATAGAATTTGAAATTCTGTTCTGTATCCCCTTTGTGATGAAAATTTTTCTATAGAACTTGAATCCAAATATCCAGTAATGATGGCCAGACTCCATCTCACTCCTCTGGTCTCATGACAAAGGACGCAGTTGTCCATGAAGGCAATTCCATACTCCCTCCTGCGCCTGACTCTCCTTCCTGTTGTTACAGGAGCAGGAAGACCATTTGGTGTGCCTTGGATGTCTTTGTTGTTGTTGTTGTCATGTGCTATGGAGTTGGTTCCGACTCATAGCAACCTGTACAGGGTTTCCGAGGCTGTAAATCTTTATGGGAGCAGAAAGCTTCATCTTTCTCCCACGGAACAGCTGGCAGTTTCAAACTGCTGACCTTGTGGTTCGCAACTCGAGTCGTAACCACTACACTACCAGAGCTTTTAAGACCTCAAGCACTATACAATGAACTAGGAAGTAGAACAGAGTACTAAATACGTTATTATGCCATGTAACTGGAATGGCCCATGAAACCATGACCCTAAACCTCCAAACCAAGGAACTAAATCCCATAATGCATTTTATTGTATATAGGAACCTCAGCGGTAACTCTTTTTTGTTTGTTTGTTTGATCATTGTTGTAAAGGTATCTATCACACAGCTTGTGCCAACTCAACTTTTTACTGGTATACAACTAACTGACAGTCTTTCCAATAATTGGCCGTGCAACCCTAGGGCACTTTTCTTGTAAATATATTATAGATATTTAAAATTTCCTAAAATAAAAAAAAAAGGGAAGCTGTAGGAACAGTACTATGACTAGCACGACCTCATTTGTGTGTGTATGTTTTAAAGAAATAGATACACATATGAAGAATAGAAAAAGAAAACATCCAGAAAGATCCACCCAAAACTGGTAAGAACAATTACTTTTATAGGGAGGAGGATTAGAGGAGACACTGCATTTGCATGTATTTTTGTCTCTTTTTAATTTAAAAATTTTTTTCATCTATTATTTATTTTTAAAAGAAAAAATTTTTAAATACTTCAAATGCAAAAAACAGGTGATAGATACACAGACAGACAAGTGCTACTTAATGTATCGATCGATAATAAACCCAGGACCCATGGTCCCAAAGAAGGTGCTGCAGAGACAAGCAAGCCGAAGTCCCTGCAAATAAATGCAAATGGTTAGCACACCTGGCAGCTAACTGAAAGATTAGAGGTTCAAGTGCACCTAGAGACACCTCAGAAGAAAGGCCTGGGAATCTGCTTCCAAAGATCAGCCATGGAAAACCGTATGCAGTACAGTTCTACTCTGACGCACATGGAAAGTCACCATGAGTCCGAATTCACTTGGTAGTAACTGGATTTTATTTTTATTTTTTTAACTTTTTGTTACGAAGATACCAGAAACAAAGAAATGCTTCATTACATTCAGCAACATCAACAAGTGAGTGCTACAGCCTGTGTATTATTATTGTTAAATGCCGTTGAGTCGATTCTGACTCATAGCGACCCTGTACAGGGTTTCCGAAGAGCAGCTGAAGAGTTTGAACCGCCCACCTTGAGGTTCAAACCGACTTTGCAGTCCAGTGCATTATTTTGCAGTGCCATAGCATGACTCCAGTCTGTATATTGTTGTTGTTAAGTGCCATCGAGTTGGTTCTGGCCCATAACCAACCCTGTATAGGTTTTCCAAGGAGCAAATAGTGAGCTTGAACCACCAACCTTGTGGTTCAAATCGACTTTGCAGCATATTAACCCAAGTGCCATACCAGATCTCCTAGTGTGTATATAGAGAAGAAAAAGAAAATCCACCATTTCAGTGGGCTGTAAAAACATTCTCTTTATAAACTTAATTCCATTGTAGACATCTTCTTAAAATCAGAAAAGCACAAAGAAGGGATTAACAATCATTGCCAACCCCACATCCGGTGGTGACTGCTTTCTATCTTGGCTTGAGCGTGTGTATCTACGTGGTTGAGATGAACGAGTACTAAACATACCATTTGGCAGTCTGTTTCTTTACAAAAATACAATTATTTTTCCTATATCATTAAATGTAAGTTTGCAACCTATTTCTTAATGGCTGTATGCTGCTCAAATGTGTATTTTCAATAATTTAACCAATTTCCTATGCTGGATATTTAATTGGTTTTCCTCTTTTCGGTGTTGGTATAATTATAAATCACTGCTCAAATGTATGACTTTCTTAAATATATAGTTCAATTTCTTTTCCTTCCTTTCTTTTTTTCCTTCCTTCTTTCAAGAAATACTTACTAAGCATTCAATAACAACCAGGTTCACACAAAGGAACCTGAGATTAAAATGACATTTATGAGACACTTAGGGACATTTGAATATAAACTACCTCTCTCATGATGTTAAGAAATTATAATAATCTGATAATGGTCTTGTGGTTATGCAGAACTTCTTCCTTATATTTTAGAGAGGCATCAGAAATATTTAAGGATAAAATGTAGTTTAAAATGCAGTTTACTTTAAAATATTTTAGCCATGGAAAGAAAAATGTTGTTATGTTAGGTGTTCATAGGGTACATTTTGACTCATAGCAACCGACTCCATGTGACAGGTAGAACTGCTGACGTGGGTTTGGGGGCTGCAGTCTTTATAAGACGGATCACCAGGTCTTTCTTTCACAGAGCTTCTGGGTTCAAGACACCACCCTTCTCATTGGCAGTCATTGCTCCACCAGAGCACCTTAAAAATAAATACATAAAATGAGGCAATATAGGAGAACGTTAATAATTGTTCAATCTAGATAATTATATATAAATTATATATACGTTGTTGTTGTTAAGTGCCATTGAATCGACTCTGACTTATAGCAACCCTATATAGGGTTTCCTAGGAGTGGCTAGTGAGCTTGAACTGCCTAGCTTGTGGTTCAAACTGACTTTGCAGTCCAGTGCATTAACCCACAGCACCACATCAGGACTCCATATTGTTTGTAGTTCATTATATAACTACTAGTGTGGCGCTGTAGGATTAGCACTGACTGCCAACCAAGGTTGGCAGTTCAAACCCACCATCTGCTCCTTGAAAATGCTATAAAGGGTTGCTATGTGTCAGAGTCAACTCTATAGCACTTTAACAACAACACTTATCTTTATGCTTAAAACTTTGATTTAAAAATGTTTTAACATTTTTGTAAACATTGCACTAGGCTCTGGGCTACAAACTAGAGACACAGAGGTGCGTTTGTCGGAATCTGTGTCTTCATCTGAGAAAATGAAAGCTGATTGGCCTGCTTCAAACTGCTTTTCCTGTTCCTGCCACACCAGCATCCCTGCTCATGTATTTTCCCATGTTTTTGAAAGCTACACTTCCAAGAAATTTGGAAGACAACTATCTGGCTGACTGATTGGAAGAGATCAATATTTGTGCCCATTCCAAAGAGAGGTGACCCAACAGAATGTGGAAATCATCAGACAATCTTTTTGATATCTCAAG